>NW_023276807.1:200875701-200893201 GCF_003668045.3 Cricetulus griseus | reverse complement strand
ATTCAACATACCACACAGGTTCCTCTCAATCTATTTCCACTTTGTGTTGATTCACTCTATATCATGTCTGAGTCATTTGGCTTCTCTGACTCAGCAGAGCAAAACAGGAGATGTCCAGGACTTAAGATAATGACTGGGCAAGTGGCAAGTGTGATTCATGAGCAATGGGGTCTGCACGCTTTGTAGTCAGAGTCATCCTGAATTAGAGGCACCTGAAGAGAAGGACAGACACATCACTTGTTCCCAAGCTTCCCTCAGAACTTGAGTTAACCCCCAAATCCAAATGCTATTATTTGCTGTTAAAGGAAAAGCATGCTGCTCCCTTAGGTCTGTAGCAATTTGAGTGAATTCCCCCATGGCACACTGGCCACACCTGAGGCTTAATTAGCTTTAATGTAGGAGTGTTTGAAATGATTCACTCTTGTGTGGGCTAATTTCTAGCTTCCCAGAGCAGGTTGGATACTCAGAAAAGAGCCATTGAGAGAATTCTCCTCACTCTGTCCTCTGTTGTAGCACATCTTTCTAGAAAAGAGCCTGACAGGCAGGTGAGATGAAGATAGTCTTGTGCATGCCTTCAGCACCTTTCACTGCTCTAGACAATGTGACAATGTCATTCTTGACCTCCAAACCGGGGATGAAGTGCATTAAAAATAAGTTCTATTCTTGTACCACCTAGAGAAGGAGGTGGCTAAATAATAATGCCAATCCAATATAGTATGAAAAAAGGGAACCACAGTGCATTCTCAGACCCTGATTCTACAACTCCCCCCCCCATTATCTCAGTCTTCTCATCTGAGACAAATGAACCGGTTGGGCTCACTAGTCTCTAATAACCCTTGAACTGATTGGAGAGAAGATTAATTATGGCCATTTAAATATTCTAAAAACCAGCCTTGACATGAATATCACTTTGGGCAGATGACTGGCCACTTCAGCAGTTGTGTATTACACGGTGTTTAGAAACAGGTGCCAAGAGCACCTGTTCCCTACATTATGACAGAAAATGTTATTTACAAACATGAACAAACATCTCTCAGGGAGCAAAGTTTTCCCTAGCTGAGAACTATCTTCAATGGCTCCCTATTACCTCTAGATGTATCCTTATTTAAGCACTGGGGGTTGGGGGGGGGTTCCAGCATGTGGAGGTCAAAAATTGATACCCACCTGTCTTCCTCAATCACGTCTCCTCTTTGTTTTTAAAAATGGGTTTGTTTCTTGATATGTACTCACTCATATGTGGATTTTAGACATAAGAGTAAGGGATTACCATCCTACAATCCACACTGCCAGAGAAACTAGTAAACAAGGAAGACCTTAAAAGAGACAAACTTTGTCCCCTGGAGAAGGGGAAAGGGTCACCATCCCCTGAGCAAATTGAGAACATGGGAAGAGGGGGGAGGAAGCTACGAGAGTGAGAAGGGAAGAAAAGGAAGGATGCAGAGGTCATGAGGAAGCAGAAAGGTTGAGTCAGGTGTAGATTAGAAGAAAGGACATATGATAGGTGGGATTTTAGTTGGGGGGGTGGTAGGAGAGGAAGGGTGGGAGAAGGGAACTGGGATTGTCATGTAATTCAATCTTGTTTGTAATTCAAATATATAAGTTTTTCCCATTTAAATTTTTTATTTTGTAATTATGTGTACATGTGGGAGGTCTATGCAGGTGTGAGTGCAGGTGTCCACAGAGCTCAGAAAACTGTATCAGAACCTCTGGAGCTGGGGTTTCAGGTGGTTAGGAACCCCCTGGCATGGTAATATGTATTGAACTCTGGTTTTCTGTAAGAGCAGAATGTGCTCTTAAACACTGAGCCATTTCTCCAGCCCTCCACTTCATTGTTGGATACGAAGTCTCTCACTCAACCTAGATCTCACTGATTCAGCTAGACTGGCTTGCCATCAACCCCTGGGATCTGCCTGTCTCTACCCCACAGCACTGGAATTCCAGGCACAAACCACCACATCCAGTTTATATATGGTTATTTGGGACCTGAACTCAGGTCCCCACGCTTGTGAAAAAGCAGTTCAGCCACCGAGCCATCTTCCTAGGCCTTATTTCATTCCTGTGTGAAGGAGGCAGCATGTGTAGCACACAAATGTGGGTGCCCACAGAGGTCAGGAGCATTGGATCCCCTGGGGCTGGAGTTCCAGGTGGCTATGAGCTACCTTGTCTGGATGCTGAGAGCCAAACCCAAGACCTCTGCAGTAGCAGCATGTGCTCCTCACCACTGAGCCATCTCTCCAGACCTGACCTTGTCTAATTTTTCATAGTATTTGATGAGTGCTTACTAGAGCCAAAGAAAACTTGAGACATTGTATAATCTAATGTGGCACTTATGATGTCAGGAGAGATGTGGAAGAATAGTCAGGGGGAGGTTATTGAGGGTGAGGGTAAAGAGAGCTCAGAAAGTTTTTAGAAGAAATTAATGATGAAATACATTAAAGGATAAATAGAAAACAGCCGAACATGTCCCGTTGAGGGGGAAATGAGAAAAGCTGTACGAGAAAAGGCATAGTAGTGAGAACCATGTCCACTCCCATGGAGCTCTTTGAATGGTGTCAGGAAATCAACCCCCAAAAAACAAAGAAAGACTCCCCCCGGCCCCCCAAGCTCCAAATCTCAGCTGTGTGTGGTCTCTTAATACTACACAGAGAAGCGGTTCAGAGCATGGAAGAGCTCCTAGGCAGAGATGCTCAGGAACTCTCCGTGGTACTGAATGGTTTCTCTGCACCTCTCCCTTCCTTCTTCGGTTAGCAGCTCTGTACCCAGGCACCTAACTGAGACCCTGTCCTCTGACTATGCCTGTTGCCCTTGGCTTGGTGCTGTGCAGTTGGAAATAGTTCACAAACCTAAATGAGCTGCATGAGGGAAGAATCAAATAGACAATGGTATTATCATGAATTGTAAATTACGGCCCAGTGTTTTTGTGGCTTTATGGTGGTTTTTTAAACTTTATATACTTTCTACCTGTGCATAATGAGCATGAATATCCTTACTAGGAAAAAAAACACATTATTTAGGGGCCAATGTGGTAGCATACAGCTTTAGTCCCAGCATTCACTTGGGAGACAGAGGCAGGTGCATCTCTGTGAGTTTGAGGCTAGCCTGCTGCATATGGAGTTCCAGGGCTACATAGTGAGACCCTGTCTCAAACACATACATACATACATACCTACCTACATACCTACCTACCTACATACATACATACATACATACCTACCTACCTACCTACCTACATACATACATACCTACATACATACATACATACATACATACAAACAAACAAACAAAACAACTATGAAAAGCTTTGAAACCAAATAGGATCTGAACCCCAACTATGCCACTTCACAACTGTTGGACCTCGGTCAGGTAGTTTAATGTTTCTGGATATCTCCAATATCTATATCCTATCTCCAATAACTCCCCAGTGCTTAACATGCTGGCATCTTGGGAATGGTAAATGAGTTCAGGAAGGCATGCACTGTTTTGTTGGTAAGAAATGGAAGCATGCAACAAGTCCTACACCATCACAGCACACTCGATCTGCTGCTGCATGAGGGAAAACTTAGCATCTAACACGGCAACTTGTAGACATAGACTAACAGTTCCCTTCCCACCTCCCATTCCTGTGGTCCTCTTAGGAACAGTGTATGAAATACAATTGATTCTGAGGGAGCCTTCATTTGTATGCCACTTCCTCCCTGCCTCCCAGCACCTTGGCATCTAGCCGCTTACCCTTACAGCAAGCCCCAGCAAAGTCATTCACTGGGTACTCTGACCACCAGGATAATAGCACCTAAAGATGTTTGGGGCTCCTTTCAACATGAGGCCCAGCAAGGTGACCCTGCTTTGAAGTTCACAGCTAACCAGCCCCACCTACCTACTCAGAACTTCCAGTTCTGTCTTTAAGCTTCCCATTCACTGTTAAGAGCATATAGTCAAGTTTTGTATCTGAGGGAAGGTTGCAACATGGGAGAATGAGGCTAAACATCAAATAGAAGAAAGAAGTTTGGCAAAAGCTATATAAAGAAGCAAATTTCACCAAACTAATTCTATAATTAATATTCTTTTTTTTTTCAAGACAGGGTTTCTCAGCTGGGCGTTGGTGGCACATGCCTTTAATCCCAGCACTCGGGAGGCAGAGACAGGCAGATCTCTGTGAGTTCGAGGCCAGCCTGGTCTCCAGAGCGAGTGCCAGGATAGGCTCCAAAGCTACACAGAGAAACCCTGTCTGGAAAAACCAAAAAAAAAAAAAAAAAAAAAGACAGAGTTTCTCTATGTAGCCTTGGCTGTCCTGGAACTTGCTTTGTAGACCAGGCCAGTCTTGAACTCACAGAGATCTACCTGCCTCTGCCTGGGATTAAAGGCATGAGCCTCCACCACCCAGCTATAATTAATATTCTTATGAGAATGAAGAACACCCATGGAACAAGAACAAGATAATATATCTTTTGTTTTGTTTTTTTGAGATTGATTTCTTTGTGTAGCCTTGGCCGTCCTAAAACTAGCTCTGTAGACCAAGATGGCCTAGAACTCAGAGATCTGTGCTTCTGCCTCCCAGGTGCTGGGATTAAAAGTGTGTACCACCACATTCAGCAAGATAATATATCTTAAGATTTATTTATTTTGGATTTTTTGTTGTTGTTTGTTTTGCTTTTGAGACAGGGTTTCTTTACATAGTCTTGGATATTGTGGAACTCACCACATAGACCAGGCTGGTCTTGAACTCATGGAGGTCTTCCTGCCTTCAGAGTGCTGGGATTAAAGGCATGTACCACACCTAGCTTATTTTTATTTTAAAGTGTGTGTGTGTGTGTGTGTGTGTGTGTGTGTGTGTGTGTGTGTGTGTGTGTGTTGCATGTCAGCACAGTTGTCTGAAGAGGGTGCCCATTACTTCTGGAGGCAGAGTTACAGGTGGTTGCAAGTCACTTAACATGGGTGCTGGGAACCAAACTCAAGTCTTCTACAAAAGCAGCACTGTGTCATCTCTACAGCCCCACGACGATAGATCTTTACAGCGGCATTCAAAGACTGCTCAGAACTCTTGAACATGAGAGGACAAATGAAAGCTCTAACTGAGAAGGCAGAGCCCTGAGAAGTCTCACCTTCTCACCACCATCCACTGACGCCCCTGTGAACAAAAATATCTAGGAAAAAACTAAGCGGAAGCAAATTTGAAAGTAGGCAAGACAAATCATGAAGGACAAATACTAAAATGGTGGAAAAGCTTAGAAAAGAGAGAAAACAAGCTGGTTGTGGTAGCCCATGCTTTTAATCCCAGCACTCAGCAAGCAGAAACAGGGCAGATCTTTGTGAGTTCGAGGACAGCCTGGTCTACAGTGAGTTTCAAGATAGACAGAAATGAGTAGTGAGACTTTGTTTGGGGGATAGGGAAAGAGAAAGGGGAGGAGGGAGCTCGGAAGAGGAGGGAGGGAAGAAATTATCATAGAAATAATACATGACATTTCCCAGGATAGAACTCACTACAAACTCAGCTTAGTAAACACAGAAGAAAATGCAGAGGTGCATAGGGTGTTGTATAATTTCAGATCAGAGGGAACAAAGCAGTTCTACATGTGGTTGGGTAGGATTTCAAATGTCTAGAGTCAGAATGGCTTCAGGATGGTAATCCCCACAGCAAGAAGCAAATATAGAACCGCCTTCAAAATCCCAACAGAACAACGAACGGCTTCACTGGACTCAGCCCTGTGCTTAGACAAGCACCACGGAATAAAAACAGCTCTGCGTTTCCAGACTTTTAGCAGGTTGATTTCCTCACGCACCCTTCCTCAGGAAATGCCTGGAGGATGTGGTCCACAAAAAACAGATGATAAATCAAGGAATAGTGATACAGAATATGCCAGTTCAACTCAGAAGGGATGAAAGAAATACCCAAGGGGACGGTAATGGTGAGAAAATCTGTCCACACTATAAAGGTCAAGTTGTTAAGATTACAGAAACAGATACATGGAGAGCTGGCACCACCAGGACCCCACTGCGGTCGACCTATTTTTTCAGATCTGAGGTCAGGATTCCTGGGTGACTCTGGCTGAGATAGTTTGATTTGTCATTGTCTATCGGATGAGGATGCCACTTTTCTCGATCTCTGGCTTGACTTCCATCCCATCCGAGGATCTCATTTCACCCTACAGAAGTGCTTCTCTCTGCTCCTCTGTGGAAGTTTACAGTAGGCTGAGTGAAGCGTGAAGTTTGAGCTGAGGTTGGAGAGACAGCTCAGGGGTTATGAGCATCCATTACTCCTGCAAAGGACCTGAGTTTAAGTTGCCAAAGTCTATGTTGGGCAGTATACAACCTCAGTAGCTCCAGCTCCAGGGAATCTATCTGGTCTGGTGCTCTCTTCTGGCCTCTTTAGACACTGCAAATGTATGCAAAGACCCACACTAAACATACAAGCATCTCTATAATTCAATAATTAATCTTAAAGAAAGAAAGTCGGGGGCAGATGGAGCCATGCTTTTGGGCGTATAGACTCTCAATTCCTGACCCACACTACAGCCCTACCAGATGCTCAGCTATGGTGACCTGTTTATGGCCAAATTCATATGATGCTACCCCAGCTTCCTTAAAGAAGCTGAAATCAGCTTACCCAGAGGCTCTGTTCATTCTCTCTCTCTCTCTCTCTCTCTCTCTCTCTCTCTCTCTCTCTCTCTCTCTCTTCTGAACACTTTCATTAAAACATTACCTCCTTATGCTTAGCTATGTTTGTGCTTCTACTCAATACACACTGTTTCAGGAACATACGCCTAGATGGTAAGACTCTACAGTTTATGGATTAGCACAGACATCAAGATGCTGCTTATGTCTGGAGAGGAGGCTGGAAATTTGATTCAGTGAGGCATTTGGAGAGGTTCTCCATGGTAATGTTCTCTTCCTTAACCCCTAAGAAGTATACAGGGATCAAATGGACTTTCTCTCCAACCTGCATTTGTTTCAAATATTCTATATAGAGCAACTAACAATCTATCTGTAGACAATTATTAATCAAAATGTATACAACAAACAGGCAGTAAAGCAAGGCCACTTTGCAAGGTAATGAGATCATGTGTCCATGTGTACCAGCTGAGCTTTGAACAGAGGGAATAAGAAAAGGGGTATGGTCTATGGAGCCAGTGCTTGCTTGCACAGAGAGCCCCAAAATCCATGACATTCACCTGGAATTCCAGTCTTGGAAGGTCAGACACAGAGGATCCCCAGAGCAAGTTGGCTGGAGAGTAGCCATGCTGGCCAGTTCTGTGCTTGACTGAAAGACCCAGTCTCAATTAATGAAGTGAAAGAGCAATAAATTATAATTCTCCAGTCAATCTTGGGTCTCCATTTGCACATGTGAACAAATACCCTCTCATGTATGCCCACCTACATGTCAACATGCACACACATACATTCATGTGGAAAAGGAAAAAATAAGAAAGGGGACACAAGAATTCTCTGTCTTTCAGTGACATCGTTGGGAGGCAACAGAATTTCAACAGAGCACCAGCTAGTAGGCCAGTGCTAAGGGTTTTGGAGTGTCTCCTAGAGGGGTTTCTGCTCTGCCTCCAATCTCTCTCTCTCTCTTCTCTCTCTCTGTTTCTTTCTTACATATGCGCTCATGTATGTGTTCATACACATATGTATGGAGACCAGACCTTAACCTTAGGGGTCACACACTTTTTTCTTTAGAGATCTCTAATCAAGACCTGGCACTCCCTGACCAGAAAAGGCTGCTGGCTAGTGAGCCCCAGGGATATACACAGGGATATACGCGTCTCTGCCTCTCCAGCACCAGGATGAGAAGTTCCTCCCACCATACCCAGATTTCCTGTGGGCACTAAGGACTAAACTAGAGCTTAGCTATCTCCTGGGCCATAGTTTTCATTTTTGAAAACTCAGTCCCACTGAGTTTTCCCGGCAGGCCTTGAACTCACACTGTAACCCAGACAGGCTTTGAACTTGAGATTCCTCTGCCTTAGCCTCTGGAATAAGTAGGATTACACTCTTGGCCACCAAGGTGGTTCTCTTACCTGATCCCTCCCACTTACAACTAGCCTGTTATTAAGGCCTTTTAAGAGCATCTTCCATTTCTCATCAGGACCCTGGCTGCTGGCATGCACATGTGTCTTTGCCTAAGGTGGCCTTTTCACATATTCCTATGAGTTCTGAGGACCAAAATGTCACCAGCAGCCCCCAAAAAAGTGGCTCCCTCATGGGATGGTATTTTGTACAGAGTTCTGGAAACTTCTCATCTGTTCTCCAGTCACAATATACATTCAAGCGTCTTCATAAACAACTTTGTCCCAAGGAAGTTACATATCTCAAAACACTTTTATATTTAACTCAGGATTTTTGTGCAGTGTTTACCCATTGATTTCATATTTCATTCTCCTAACCCCATGGAGAAAGGTCTAGGGGCAGTCACCTCCGCTTTGCGGAGTTTTCATTTCTGTCACGCTTCTGACCCTAGGAAAGGAAGGATGCAGCAGTCACAAGCATCCTCTCTGGTTTCTTTCACAGGGTGAGTCACAGGCCCAATGATTCTTAGCATCACCCTTCCCCCTCTGGAGATCAAAGCTCACCTCAGAAGAACCCCTCAGGGAAGAAACAGCCAGCGGAACCCTGGGCCAGGCAGGAAAAGCCAGTAAACAAGTGAGTGACGCATTTATAGATGGGCTCTGCTGGGGGCTGTATGAAGGGGGAAGTTGAGGAAGCCATCCAGGATGGAGGCAGTGCCCTTGGGGGCTTGGGTCAAGGTAGGCCTCCAATAAAACAAACACTGAAGGAGGACAAACTATTTGTGTTGATAAACACAAAAAGAGGGGGAAGTGACTAGCTGGAGGGAAGGTGGATTTCAGTGGAATGTGCCCTGTGCTGGCAGTGTATATGCTTGACTCCTGGGGGACTAGGAGGAGAAGAGGCTGGGACAAATCGAGGCAAGGTCCGGTATTTCAAGACAGGGTTTCTCTGTGTAGCTTTGGAGCCTATCCTAGCACTCGCTCTGGAGACCAGGCTGGCCTCAAACTCACAGAGATCCACCTGTCTCTGCCTCCCGAATGCTGGGATTAAAGGCGTGCGCCACCAATGCCCTTCAAGGTCTGGTATTCTTATACACAGGGCATCTAGAAGTTTGTAACAGACCTGTGTTCAAATCCTGAGATGTTTCTTTTTTCTAACGATATGTTCATGGCTTTACATGCACACAACTGGAGTGCCCTCAGAGGCCAGAAGAGGGCATCAGATCCCCTGGAATTGGAGTTACAGATGGTTGTGAGTCACCATGTGGCTGCTAAGAACAGAACCCAGATCCTCTGCAAGAGCAGCCAATGCGCTAACCATTAGGCCACCTCTACAGCCCCCTCCCTGACCTTATTATCTGTGCAACAGCAATAATAATTCCCTGCCCAAGAGCACTGACACAGGGAAAGTTCTGAAAGCAAAAGCAAAAACCAAATCTTTTGTTCGTGTTAGGAAGATGGTCTGTCATCCGTGAGGTGGTTAAGAATGGGAGAGGTGTGAGATGTGTTCTGGGTATTCTGTGCTGGACTAGCAGGCACTTGGCCGTCAGTCAGGGCTCCAACAGAAGGTCACCAGGTGAATCTGAGCAAGGAGCTGCTCATCTCTGGAGACAGGTGTTACCTGTCTAGAATAATGAACTCCAGGCTTCTTGATAATGCCAAGATTCTGAAGAAACCTGTTCAGGCTGGGAGAGCTCAGTCAGTACAGCGTTTGCCTCACAGGCATGAGGACCTGTGCTGGATCCTCAGAAACATTACAAAGCCAGGAATGGTGGAGCATACTTGTAATCCCAGCTCTGGGAAAGTGGAGACAGGGGATCCCTGGGGCTTGCTGGGCATCAGCCTAGCCTAGTTAGCAAGCTCCAGGCCAATGGGAGGCCCCATCTCAAGACACAAGGTAGATGGGATCTGAGGAATGACACCTGAGATTCACCTCTGGCCTTCACACACACACACACACACACACACACACACACACACACACACACACAGGAGGAGGAGGAGGAGAGGAGGAGGAGGAGAGAGAGAGAGAGAGAGAGAGAGAGAGAGAGAGGATTTTCTGACTTAAACATGCCAACAGAGTCCTGAAGGTATATGGACTCACTCTTATATTGTGGTCTTCATGGAAATGATGTTGCCAATTCTCAAAATACTCAGTGTCATTGGTTTAGAATCGTTCTTGGAACCAAATTAGAAACCAGCCTTGAGTTTCTTCTCTCTGCTTATTTTATTCTTTGACCAAAAACAAACAAACAAAAACAAAACAAGAAAACCAACAACAAAGCCATTCTCATTCCTTAAATTCTACTCCAAGTCCATCTCTCCATCTCAAATCATCACGTCTCAGAGGTTCTACACCTCCCAGTGGGGACCAATCCTTCTGCACACTGCCCTTTGAGGGACACTGAAGACACAAACTGAAACATTCTCGTGGGTGAAGAGTAGCACTCTAATTCTGTCACTAGGAAGCCACATCCTGGCTCCTTTCTGCTGGCTGTACATCCAGGCCCGAAGCCACCGGGCTGGTTTCAGGCCTGCTTGTGAAATCTTTCCTAGCTCTGGCAAGGGGTGGACATCACCTTAACAGCAGTGACATCTACAGCTGGTGGAGTGCAAGGTGGCAAACATTCACTTGCTGACTCCTCTTTCTTTAGTGAATAAAGCTGTCATTATATATAGTCTCTAGTGAATGAAGCGGACATTATATATAGTCTTGCAGAGTTGCACTCTAGTGGTCAAAGTGCGTACGTAACTCCTGCGGGAGACACTGCAAATGCCAGACACCCAACAGTTCCATGGAAAGTACACAAACCCAGCTGCTTGAAGACTGTAAAATTCATTCAGGTATTCTGTCCTGCAGCCAGGGCTGGCTTGGTGGACATGCCACCTGCGCAGTCCCATGAGTCCCCATGAGTCCTATGCTCAGAAAGTTCCTGCCCTTGGTGTATACTGCATTTCAAACTGCTATCCCAGAATACAAAGGGCAGCTAATCATTGATCACCATCCTGATTCTTTACGCAGTAGGGCTTTAGATAGTGAAAACACCATGACAGCTCAAGAGTGCCTCAAGAAAGGAAAAAAGCTTTCTGGGTTTGTTCCTGTGCTGTATTTCTCTTAATTTTTGAGCAAAGACCCATGCACCTTCATCTGCATAAGCGAAAGGGCCCAGATGCTGCAGGAAAACAAAGACCCTTTCTTCTTCCAGGGTCTCTCTCCTTCCCTCTCTGTGTGTGTTTTTCTTTTCCTCTTCCTCCTCCCCCACCTCCTCTGTCCCCTTTCCCTCCTCCTTCCTGCTCCTCCTCCTCTTCCTCTTTCTCCTTTTCTCCCCCTTCTCCTTTTTCCTCCACAGGGTCTCATGTAGCCATGAGAGGCTGGCCTCAAACTTACTCCACAGCTAAAGATGACCTTGAGTTCCTGATCCTCCTATGCTCTTTTGAGTGTCAGAATGACAGGCATTTGCTACCACACCCAGCTTGTGCTGTACTGGGAATCAAAACTAGGGCCTTTTGAGTGTTTGATGAGCATTCTACCAACTGACCTACCCTGTTAGTCTTCCAGCTCCTTTGCTGTAAGTGCTACCTGCTCCCCTTCCTACTTTCAGAATTCCTAGAGACATTAGACTGGAAACACTAGTGGCTCAAAATTAGGAGATGACATATCTATACCTTCCTCCACCGTCACAGTCCAGGACAGTAGTCAACATGGCTCAGCCATACTCCAACCCTTTCTGTCAGACTCTCAGCTTGGTTGGATTTCCCAAAATGTTCTAGGAAAAGTGTGTTTAGCATCCAAGTTTGCAAAGCACTGACAAATTGTTCCCATCTTTAGAGGCTCACAAAATACAACAGCACACATAGCAAAGGCTCTGGGAAGTCCTGTAACAAAAGACAGACAAAGAAAATAACCTAGAATCCTCGAAGTTTATTGTCTTCCAAACTGATTTTAATTGCTTTCTGTGTAGAGCACCTCAACGGTCAGGCTTGGGTCCCACAGCCTGTGGCTTTGAATCTCAAGCCATTTCAGGAGCCTAGAAAAGTATCTTAATCTCTTCACTCTTCAATTTTCTCATAAGTAATATGAGATCGATAATCCTATTTTGTTGGGAAGGTAAAATGAAATCATGAGAAATGTACATAGTAAGCACTTGATAAAGGCAAAGTTGTGTCTAGATTGTTAGTTTTAATTTTTAACATTACTTTATTCTAATTAACATTGTTCTTGTTTGAAACAGTGTCTTGTTTTGTAACCCAGAACGGCCTCTAATTCACCAAATAGCTTAGGATGGCCTCGAACTCACAGCTTTTACTGCTTCATCCTCCAGAGTGTTGAGCTTACAGGTTACATCCTTATGCCAGGTTTCCACGACTATTAACACCACAAAGAAGTGCTTCACTTCCACAAGAAAGTGAACTTGATGCTGAGAGACCATCTACATTAAAATAAGAGCAGCTTCTGTTACGATAAATCTTTCAGCCAAAAGCCGCCGCCGAGCCCCACCACCATGTGTGCGCTTTACGCCAGCCGCCCGCCCGAGTTAGGGCCCCAATTAATGCACAGAGAGACTTGTATTAGGTACAAATGCTGCTTGGCCAATGACTAGGATTCCTCATCTGTTAGCTCAGTCTTAATTATCATAAACCTATATATTTTATAAGACTTATCTTATAGAGGATGCCTTTTGCTGGCACCCTCTCTTGCCGGTGGCTCACATGGTGCCACTGGAGGAGGAAGGGGAAAAAGGGACACTTCCTGTTTCTCCTTGCTAAATATGAGTCCCCTTGCTATGTCACTTCCAGCCTGGATCACCACTTCTCTACTACATTTCCCAGAATCGTCTTTGACTCCTAGTTAGTCCTGTCTAACTTGCTACTATTGGCCAAACTATTTTATTCAACAATCAATAAGATAAGCATACACAGAAGTACTTTCCCCATCAAGATTCTGTTTGTTGTACGCTTACAATTTGCCTAGTGCTTATATAGTAGTTTATATGTGTGTCCACTTGTGTTTCCATAACTACCTTTATAGGAAGGCCAAGTGTCTTAGCTAGGGTTTCTATTGTTGTGAAGAGATACCATGACCATGGCAACTCTCCAATTGCCATAGAAGAGTCTTTGATTCAACATTGTCAATTGAATTCCATGGAAAACATTCAGTTGGGACTGGCTTATGGTTTAGAGGTTTAGTCTACTATTGTCATGGTGGTGAGCATAGTAGCACTTAGTTAAACATGGTGTTGGAGAGGTAACTGAGAATTCTACATCTGGGGTTTATAGGCAGCAGAAAGAGACTGAGACACACTGGCCAGGTTGAGCATCTGAGACCTCAAAGCATGTCCCAGTGACACACTTCCTCCAACAACAAGACACCTACTCCAATGAGGCCACAACACCTAATAGAGCCATTACCTATGGACCTATGGGGGCCATTTTATTCAAACCACCACACAAAGATAAGCATAAACCTGAGTTCAGTCCCCAGCAGCCACATGAGAAGCCAAGCACCGTAGTGCACATTCATACCCTGGTGGGTCTCAGTACACAGTCCAGTCTGGCCTTGAACTCCATGTCCTCCTGCTGAGTGAGCACTGGAACTATACTACAAGCACTGTCTTGCCCAACTTAAATCCAAACATTTAAGAATTCGAAGAAAAATATTCTCATGTACTCTTCTTGAAGAACTATTATAAGACCAAATTCCAGCCAAATGGCACACAGAATGCAAGGTGACAGAGTCATCAAGTGCTCCACGGAGAAATCATGAGTCCACAGTTAGAATGAAAATGCCTGGAGAGGACTCGGGTGTTCCAGAAAAGACTGGTAACGTGATAGTGGCATGAGCTTGGAAATGCCTCGGAAGGTGGCCAAGAAACAAATTCAGTGAAAGACCCTATCTCAAAAAACAAGGTAGGGGCTGATAAGATTGCTCAGATAGAGGTGCTTCCTGCCAAACCTGAATCCCATGAATTGCCCTTTGACTTCTGAATGCTTTGACACATGCAAAACAACTTGAATGGCACCAGAGAACAGCACCAAAAAGTGAGCTCTGCCACCCACGGGCATTCGTGTACACACCAAGAAATTATTAAAAATCATCAGGCTCATCTTGGGGGGCAAATCTAGATATTTTAACAGCAGTTGTATTTTAAACCTTGAGGTTATTTATACAAGTCTTTTTACCTTAGTGACTGGGTATTCATAAGGAAATATGGAGGTAAGTGCTGTTACCTCTATGGCTTGTTTCCAAATTATCCAGCCAAAAAGCACATATCACACCTGAAGAGAAATGATGAAATATTAGGGAACAGTGGTGAGGTGTTGATTATGTGTCTGTATAGAAATCTTTCAAGTTTTCGTAAGGACAAAGTTACCAAAATACAAAGCTATCGCACTAAGAACAGAATGTCAAAGCAGCAAGGATATCTTTTACAGTGATCAGGACTTGAAGTAAACATCTCCCTGAGGAAGTATCTGGCCTTAAAGATACAATCAGATGACTGGAAATAACTCTCAGGAAGATGAGCTCGCTACTGGGAGAGCCAAGAAAAAAAAAAATATGAAGAAACCTCACAAAGCTAGAACTTGGTGGCAGAAAGGCAACATGGTTTTACTGGTGAATTAAAAAAAAAAATCAAAAGGAAGGAAAGTCCCTAAAGAAAATAAGCTAAGCAAAGAGATAATGATGACTGCACTCTGTCAAGTTCAAGAACATTCCAGAATTAAGTTGGCTTAGAAGGAAGAAGATTGCAGTGGATGCCATAACAAGATAAGTGAACAAATCAAATTCTGTCAGAAATTTCAGAGTGTCCTACGAAAGGCTCTCTGTCATACAAAAAGGATGGAATGGTCATCCAGAAGGATGACCCTGGGCTGACATAACAAGTGATGGTCAGGGAAACATGAAAGAAAGTCAAAGAAGATAAACAATAGCAGCTTGGGGATCAAAATGAAGACTGATTAAAAAAAAAAAAAAAAAGCTGAGTCCACATGAAGTCTGAAGTAAGGGCTAAGGGATTGGAGAGGCGTGAGATAGAAGAACAAAGAAGCTGGACACTGGACGCTAGCCAGTGCAGGGCACAGTATCTCAATAAAGCTCCCCTGGAGAAAGGGTACACAGCCCTGCAGCAGGAGCCAGTAGTCTTCGTGGCTAAGATAGGCAAAGTGTCTGGGGACGTGAGACAGGGAGAGGGCTAGAGTTCTCCACAGCAAGGAAAGCAAAAACTTGTTAGTAGGTAATTTAAGAACCAGTGTGGGCAAGGCTGAGATCTAACAAGACCCACAGCGCTCTTGATAATCAGTCTGTAACAGCAGGCAACGACTACTGTAGCAGAAAAAAATAAATAAAAATGTGGAGGAGTCCAGCTGCCAGCCTGGGACAGAATACAATGAAGCCAAAATGTCTATGCTTCAGACTCTGCTGACCTGACTCCAAGAAGACACAAAAGACATGTGAGTCCAGAACGTTCTCCCCGCGCACCTTTTATCTATCCAGGGCCAGCTGTAGAATTTACTGGATCCAGTGCAAAATGTAAAGTGGTGTCCCTTACACAAAGCAGGGGATACTGTGAGGAACACTATAAAATATGTCCCCTTTTCCTTTCTTCTGAGGTCAGTCTCTCCAAAATGACAAGACTGTGTGTGAATCTAAGCTGTCTGGCTATGGAGCCACATGCAGCCACCAAGCTGCCCACCCTGAAAGTCAGTCCTGACCCTGTGCCCCCATTCGAGTTCGCTTCCAGTTGCTGTGACAAAATACTATGACCAAAAGCAACGTGAGGAGGAAAGAGTTTATTTCATCTCACAGAGAAGCCACGGCAGAGACCCAAAGCAGAATCTGGAGGCAGAAACAAAAAGAGTCACAAGAAGAGAGCTGTGTAGTGGTTACCTCACCCACTTCTGTCCAGCCACCATTATTCTACAGGACAAGCCACCTGTGTGGTGATGGCACCACCCGCAGTGAGCTGGATCTTCATACATGAATTAGAAATCAAGAAAATGCCCCACGGGTCAATCTGTTAGAAACAATAGTTCAAGCCAGGTTCCCTCTTGCTAAGTGTGTCAAGTTAACAACCAAGATTGGGCACCCCACCCCTCCCATTCTGTGCTGTGTTGTGTTTTCTGGAGTCCTTTCTCTTTAAGATAAGGATAGGTCAGTCAGTCTCTACCTAGCTCTGGACTCTTCAACCATGATGGATATGTAGGAGTGTCTGTATAAATTCACTAAGATGAGACCACCCTGAGTGGTTGACCCCTCTTCCCACCTGAAGGACTTCCTTTCCTCACAGATATCTTTTGGGGCTTCTCTTCCCTACCAACAAAAGTTTCCCCACTCTGTCTCCAGGAATAATGATGTATCAGACACCCCACAAATACCAATCTTTCAGAATCTTGGTTTCTTGGTCAAAATCCTGCTTTGCCCCAGATCTTACAATAGAGATAGCCTATGCAGCTATCTCTATCTATTAGCAACTACTGTGCCTCACTCACAGCATTGAATATTGGAACAAGACATAGGCTTTTCTCAGACCACCTGCCTAGTGATGGCACCACCCATGGTGGGCTGAATCCTCCTACATCAATTAGCAATCAAGAAAATGAGTGGGACCTTTTGGACATTTCATATGCTTCCAAATGAAATATGAGATTTCTTTGCATTTTAGAAGTGTGCTTGACATTTAAAGTGTGATTTACCTTTTCTTTTTGCTAGCCACACAGGTTCACTCTCAGGTCCATGTTTCCTCATACATAGAAATCACCTCTGAATGGCTGGGGAGATGGCTCAGTGGCTAGATCATTTGCCCTGAACATGTGAGGACCAGATTTTAGATACTCAGCACCCACATAAGTTCTAGGTGGACATAGAAGCCTGTTTGTAATTCCTGCCTCAGGAAGCAAAGAGGAGAGCAAGCTGGCTAGTGACACTAAGCACACAATAAAGCTCTGGGTTTGATTGAGAGGCATTTTCTCAGTGAGTCAAATGGAAGAGTTGAATGATTAACTCAGGTTTCACCATGCGCACACATCTACATCCACACCACACACACACACACACACACACACACACACACACACATAGTCAGAGAGAGAGAGGGAGGGAAGGAGGGAGGCAGGGAGGGAGGGAGGGATATTGTTTTGCCCAGGATTTTGAATCCTGCTGCTAAGAGGAGACTGAGGAAGTAGATTCCACCTTCCTGGCCAACACTGTAGAGCACAACCTCTGGCAATCTTAAGCTATTGCCCTGCAAGTTCCTAGTGACCACTGATGGTCAAAACCCACTGACCTGATCCCAGCACGTTTTTCCAAGTGTGGCTATGAGTCCCCAAATCCAGTCAGAAGCAATGGATGTTTATGTGTATGAAAACTTAGAGTGCAGTACCTGTGGAGGCCAAGAGAGGGCACTAGCCAGAGTTATAGACAGGAGTCAGAGGCTGGTCTTGGGTGCTGGCAACCAATCAGAAGAGTACATGTGCTGGCCCGTGGTGGTGCACTCCTATAA
>NW_023276807.1:200788201-200870701 GCF_003668045.3 Cricetulus griseus | reverse complement strand
ATTAGCAATGTCATAAGGTGGCGATATTGCATATGAATGGCTCTTTCAAATGAGCCTGTTTTCTGACCTCTGGTTTCCCAAGTCAAACCAGTATTTCACACTCAACTTTTTTGATAGCTCAGTTATAATTTCAGAGAGCCAAATGCTCTGGCCTAGAATCTGGGGGTACGAAGATAAAGAAGGCATGTGGATATCTTTACTTTCTACCCCTTTTCTTACTGTAGCAAATATTTCATTTCTTTAATTCTCAACTGCTCTCTCATTCAGGGCCAGGTAATGAGCACCTGCAACTTTAATTTCCTAAGACCAGCATTTCCCCTGGGTCTCTTGAACTCTGAGGTAATCTAGCCTTTTTCGTTGGAATAAGAATTATTTATTAATCTAGCTATTGTTGGAGAAATATTACAGGCACTAGAGAGATCAAAGGCTTTTCCAATAAGAGTTAGAGTTCCTGGATGTTCCATGCCTCACTTATAGAACACACAAATACACACACACACACACACACACACACACACACACACACACCTACTTCTTCAGGGTGTTGGAGAACTACAATTACACCCATGAGAAATTTGGGGCTAGGTCTTGAAAGAAACTGATTCTCTCTCCAAGCATCTCTCTGGTACTTAGCCTTGTCGGTGACGGAGTACTTCGGGTACTTGTGAACATGGTCTATCCTGCAGGACATGCCATCTATGCATCCACTGTAAGGGAATCTGTGATAAAATGCTGAGTAGAAAAACATGGACCACTCGGGTGAGCCAGATGTGAACAGTCAGGGAGGAGCTGGGGTGGGCACACTGAGCAGAAGGAATGAGTGGGTGGACACGGGGGTGGGAGGAGGAAGTGCCAAGGCCTTGTGAGAGAATGTATACCACCAGTGTGACCCTAAATATGTATCACAAAGATAGTGGAAGCGGTAAGGATTAGACAAATAAGGAGCAACCAGACTAAAGGGCCCTCGTGTGCCAGACAAAAGCATTTGAACTTGGTGGCGTGAGCCAAGGGAAGCCAGCAATGATTCCAGGGACAAGGAATCCACCAAGCAAGGAAAAGGCAGGATGGGTAAGCAAGGGTCTGTTAGGAGCAGCCAGGACCAGCAGGAACACCCACTCAGGGGAGGCATGTTAGTGGCTGGCTTTCACCATGCCCTGGCAATGACAGGGTGGGGTGACATGGTCCGTGGAAGAAGGAGCTAACAGAATCCAAGAGCTGCTTCTGGGGGCTTTCCACCCCACCATTTTCTCCCACCAACCCTCCTTCCTCTGCGTGTCTCCCTCAGACTGCTTCCCTCTGCTTTCCCCAGAGGCAGCCTTCAGCCCCACCTCAGTCTGTTCACCTAGGTGTGTGTATTCATGGAGTTTCTACAAAGGGAGCTGTAGGAACCCACGCAGCAGCACACCAGGGAAGCTGGTAGGACAAGATGAAGATGAGGAGGCTCAGAGAGGTTGTGCAACATAGCCAGGCCACGCAGTGTTCTATAACCAGTGGGAACTGGGTATGCTCCTATTCTGGGAAGGCTGGCTTGAGGAGAATAATCAAGTCAGGGACAGAAATATCCCTAGTTCTGTTCTGGCCCCAACCAAAGGGCACCAACCCAGGGAGGGACTGGAAACGGTGCGTCGCTGTGAATGTGACCACAAGGGGGCAGTGGCGCCCCGTGATGATATACCGCTGCCTAGTTTGAGATCTAGCGAGGTGAGCCTGGAGACTGGGCTGCAGAGAGAAATGCCTAGATGTCCCAACCTCCCTGGCCCCCTCTCAGACCCCGCTCTTCCACTCAGAGGTACCTCAGCCTTTGGCACGTGACTAACTCACTGTAGTCTTCCCTTAGTTTCCTGAGCTAGGTAGGCTTGATGCTGGAGGAGTCACCCCTATTCCTGGGTCCCTCAAAGACCACATTTAGCACCAACTCCAGAGCCCTGGAGCCCCTCGCTCCATCCGGGCACACAGGGCATGGAGAGCTTCTCGTCCACCGTTATCCCTTCCTGGAAACTTAAATCTAAATCAGGAGACAACAAACCCCCGTGGGGTCTGCTCAGTGGACTCCAGGGAGCACAGAAAACCTGCGAGGGAACAGAATGCGCACCAGTCTTCTCTCTCCTCCTTAGAGGACCCCACCCTCAGAGGTTCTGCTTTGTAAGCAGCTTTCTCCCCCTCCTCCTTTTCTTCTTTCCCCTCTACTTTTTCTCTCCCTCCTCCTTTGAGAAGGGTCTTTGTTCTGAAACCTAAAACTCACTATGTAGACCAGGCTGCCCTTGAACTTTTAACAATCCTTCTGCTTTAGCCTCCCCACAGGCTGGGATTACATGCCTGGTCCACCCTGCCTGGCTATTTTGAGCTATTTCGGCTTCCCTTTGAAGATAGCACTTGATAAATGACGCAGGGGAATCTTGAGCTCAAGGCCAACCTGGGCTACACAGAGAGACATTGTCTTAGGAAAAATAAACCTCTTTGAAGAAAGGGCTCCACTGCTTGGGGGTAGGGGGCAGTCTTTGAACTACTCATATCGTGAATGAAAATCTGAGAACAATGTCCAAGATTGGCCTGGCCACACACTCTGGGAAAAACACAGGTTACCCTGGAGCCCAGGTCTCCTGAGCACCTGGTCCACCCCCAATGACCCCCCCTCCCCTCCCCAGGGCCTATGAAATGAGTGAGAGGTGAGTAGAAGAAACTTGTAGCTGTTGAAAGCATAGCAGAACAGAGGCTGAGAAGTCAGTTCAGGAGGTAAAGTGATTGCACGGTGTGGGCTTGTAACCCCAGCACTGAGAAGGTAGAGACAGCCTAGCCGAGTTTGACTTCCTGGCTCAAAACCCAAACAAAGTAGAAAGTGCCTGCGAAAACTGATTGTCTCTTGACGTACACATGCACCCCCCCCACACACACACACCACCATGCCCCACCACAAAGCAGGGAAGAGTGAGGAATTAAGGGAGGGTGCAGCTTGGAAAGAATCGGGGCTGCTTCCTGGGAGTCTCAGAATCGTCTATCCAAAGAGCCCTAGGCTCAACCTTACACTCCAGGGCAGAAGAGCAACACTATGCCCTAGATGTTTCCACAGGAGCTGCAGAACACCTGGGAAAGTGGACTCACCACACTCATGGAACGCACATACCCCGAGTGCTGTGGTTTAAATGTGCCTCATTCCCAGGAAAGGCAGATCCTCAGGGATCCCCACTGAGAGGGAGATATGACCTGTCCTCAGGTGACCTCATGTGAAGGGCAGGACAGACTGTCTGGGGTGAGAAGATGCCTTATTTCTGAGGTTCTTTCAGGATGCCCTGCTGTGCCCCTGATACTGCCCTCTGCCTTCCTATCCTAGACTGTCTGTCTGTACTGTCCTCTCAGGCATATACACCGACAGAAATGACAACATCTGCACCTCCCTCCACGCACAGAAGTCTCTCTGTTTGCTCTTTCTTTTCTTTCCCGTGCTAGGGATTAAAAGTCAGACCTCACACACCAAGCTGTACGCCCATCTCCCTTCTCCTAATTTTCCATTTTGAAGCAGGGTTTTTATTTTGAACCTGCAAATCCTGCTGCCCTGGCCTCCCATGTGCTGGAATCACAAGTGTGTATCACCAGGCCTGGCTTGAAGGAAAGCTTCCATGCACTCCTATCTTAATTAGTGCCAAAGAGCACAGGCTCCCAGTTCCAAGAACTCTGTAGATCCTGACTGGGAAGTGAATCCGAGTTGAGGAAGGCCTTGAACTCATACTGCTAAGGGTGAGGCTCCAGCCCTTATTCGTACTCAGGGGCTTTGAATCCCAGTGCTGTGGTTTAAATGTGCCTCATTCCCAGGAAAGGCAGATCCTCAGGGATCCCCACTGTGAGGGAGGCTCTGCCTTCCCTCTGAGGCTCCGGGAGCATCAGCCCTCAGGAGCCGGCTCACATTCTGGTCTGTGGTAATGGTTTATGCTCTGGTCTGTGGTAACGGGAATAGTGTGAGAGCTCCACCCTTGCATTGTTTCCTCCCAGACTCACAGGATCTGGTTCTTGGCCTGGCTGCTAAGGAAACAGGGCTCGAAGGGAACATGCATGGTGGCTGCAAACACTGGAAGGACTGGTGACAGAGAACAGAGCTGACCACCTGTTGTCTAAGCCCTCACGGAGAGGCCAGACCGAGAGGCAGGGACCACTGTCATCCCCTGACAGGGAGAGCATGTGGTTAGTTATCCTGCAGAAACTTGCTCATGGCCCTTGGCTGGACCTTTGTGCAGGAGAGGGTTAAGAGTATGAGCACGAGGGAACCCCAAATATGGTTCCAACCCCAAAACATTTGAACTTGCGTGAACCTAGTCACTTCCTGACTCAGGAATAGGAACACCCAACTCATTTATTACCATGGAAATCAGAGGCTGTGGCCTGGAACTCACCCTATCCAGTGAGAAATGGACAAAAGAGACAACTCCAGGGTACCAGCCCTCTTCCCTTCAGTCCAGGGAATCTAACATGTATGACCATAGACATGCAGAGTGGCCAGAGCACCTGTCTCCGAGTGACAGGTAAATTGTGGTGCTGCCCTGGCTTGGCTGGCTGGCTTGGCCTGTGCCGTGTGGATTTCTGGGTCACTCTTCTCCACTCTGTCACAGGTGAGACAAAGAAGAAGAAGGGTGCTAATAATGGGGAAGGTATGTCACATTTCTAGGAAGACAATTGTGTAGATTTGACTTTGCTTGGAGGACCTGCTTGCATTGTTCTCACCAACCGGATATGGGTTCACATGGTAGAGTCATATTGTAGCTGTGACATAGGTAGCTCAGTTCCAGCCTATCCTTTCTATTGGCTGGGAATGGAAAGTGAATGTCAGGGCCTGGCGTGGAGCCCCTTGCCTTGGTTTTTCCCATGCCTGGATTATGTTTTGGCCAGACTTCCTGTACAGGTCAGGCCAGTCCTGAGCCCTGAAGAAACAGGAGGAGGTGTTTGAGCCCTAGGACTACTCTGCATGTCTTGAAGGGACCAGCTCCCCATTTTGGCAACCATAACAGCCTAACACATGCTTGCCTGACCTTGCCTTGGTCACTAGGAGGTCAGATGCCTGCCTTGTGGCAAGGAACCAATCAGAAGTTAGCTGGTGGTGCTATGCTTTACAGCTCTGGGTGTGCTTTACAGACAAGTGCACAGCAATGACATGCAGAGCATAGCAACAGCC
Source organism: Cricetulus griseus (assembly GCF_003668045.3). Lineage (NCBI taxonomy): Eukaryota > Metazoa > Chordata > Mammalia > Rodentia > Cricetidae > Cricetulus > Cricetulus griseus. The sequence goes on along the minus strand of NW_023276807.1, from coordinate 200,865,543 downwards.
CTGGGAGGGCCTACGGGCCATAACAACCAGTTGACCAATCAACACAGGGCAAGTCCTCCAAGCCTGGAGGCACACCAATCCTGAGTATGTTCGTACCCCTAGACACTCCCCTTATGCTGTCCTATAAGAGCTCTGTCCCGGGGTTTCTCGGGGTCTTTCCCTAGTCATCAGCTATGGTGGATGGATGAAAGGCCTGAGCTAATGGGGTTAGCTCATTAAACAATAAAGCCTGCAATATAGCCTCTTGCTGTTTGCATCAAGCTTTCGCCTGCCTGGTGATTGGGGTCCCCACGGTCCTGGACCGAAATCCTGGGGGCCTGAGCCACCGGGAGATCTTTCAGTCTGATGAACCAGCCAGGTGCTTATTCAAATGAGGAAAAAGTAGGATAAAGGAAGAGGGTAAGAGGGTGGTGTTTCTGATGTTTCTGCTACCTCCTCCTTCTAGTGCTAGATGCCCACCCCAGAGAATTCTTGGGAGACACAAGGGCATACAGTGACATCAACACCAAGAACCTATGATCTCCTTCTCTTCTCTCTCTCTGTCTCTCTGTCTCTCTCTCTCTGTCTCTGTCTCTGTCTCTTTCTCTCTCCGTCTCTCTGTCTCTCTCACACGTACACACACACACACACACACACACACACACACACACACACACACACTACATAGCACCATACAACTGGGGGACCCTGCTGTACACAAGCCTAAAGCCTGCATTCACTTTTCTGATATAATCTTATCATAGATAGATAGATAGATAGATAGATAGATAGATAGATAGGATAGACAGATAAATGACAGATGATACATAGACTGAGACTTTGTGTTTTAAAATCAATAAAGTTAATTAATCTAGAGAAGCACAGACTTATATCATGGCTCTAATACAAGGGTGCTCTAGCAACCACCAATACCAAGGTGGGGAGCTAGCCAGGAAAAGGAAAGAGTGGTTCAGGGGAGGGGTGCACTGGAAGCAGTTGCCAGTTTGCAGTGTGGTGCTTCAGTTGGATGAAAGAGACCTGGATCTCATATGGTGTCCTTGGAGGCTGATGGAACAGAACACCTGTCTCTCTGAACTAAGAAGCCAGGCTCTGGGTCCCCAGCTAGGGACCGAACCCAGAAAGTATGTGGATAGAATGTTCTAGATGAAGGCAATCTGATCCTGGATACATTAGTTGCTTTTTTCATTGCTATAACCAAAATACCTGGCAAGAAAGGAGGAGGGGCTTCACTTTGGCTCACAGTTTGAGGAATACAGTCTGACGTGGAGGGGAAGACATGGTAACAGAAGGCTGTGTGATGGCAGGGGTATACAGTTGGGCTCTTTATCTCCTCATATCTTAGCGGGATGTGAGCATTCTCAGAGAGGAGGGAAGATGCCCCCTCCTGAACATAAGCAGGGCCATCCCATTGTCTGCAGCCCCAAACTAAATAAGAGTGAGCTGAGCAGCCAGCCACATTGCTCTCTGCTTCCTCACCATGGATACAGTGTGATGTGACCAGCCACCTCACGTTCTTTCTCCCATGAAAGACTGTATCCCCTCAATCACAAGCCAAAATAAACCCTCTCTTTCCTTAAGTCATCTTTGTTAGACATTTTATCATAGCAACAAGAAAAGCAACTGATACAGAGGCTTATAGGGGAAAACACCTCACTTTACTCTATGCAAAAGTTTGTCAGTGGTTCATTGTAAGACAGCTCAGTGGAGGTGAGGAGGCAGGAGCCTTCTAATTTATTAGTGCTGATACCATAATACAAAGCTTCTGTTGTGTATGGTCCAGGATGGTTGCTCCTGCTTCTATCATCACATTTATACCCTTTCCTTCTAAAGACATGATCCATATGTATACATTTCACATCATTCCTATCTCATTGGTCAAAATGGTGTCATGTGGTCATACCTGGCTGCAAGAGAGTCTGGAACATATAACTTAAAATTGAATTATTATCTAAGAAAAGGAGCTAGAGGAGTTTGGGGACATAGCTCAGTGGTAGAGTGCTTGCCTAACATGTGCCCAGTACTGAAACAAAAGGGGAGATCTGGGCTACTGGGGGAGCAACAAATAGTCTCTGCCACATGGGGCGACCCAAGGTCTGAAGGTAGACTTGGAGCTGGGTCTCTCCCTTGGCCTTGGGATGCTGTGACTTCCTTCACCAACTTCATCAGACCCAGACTCCTGTCCACCCTGGCCCTGCTGACCTCAGGAAGTGGACGCCGCCTGTGAAGGCTTTGGTAGTATAGGGTTGCAGTGATGGAAGGTAGGCCTGGCACTGGCTTCATCTCTCCCACACTCCATGCTGGGTTCCCAGAAGCTTCCTGGCTAGGGGCTGAGGCGACTTCCCACTCACACCACTGGGGTTCTCCCCTTCTGTGACTCCTGTGACCCCTCACAGTGGGAGAAGTGAGTGGGGTGAGGGGGTGGGCCAGCTGTGTGCTGTTTTCCCTGAACCAAGGCCAGTGAGGTAAACAGTTGGCAGCAGCAGTTGAAGTGGCTCAGGAACTCTTTCCCATCAGAGAGTCTGATCTTGCTAAGGCCAAAACCAACAGCAGCCGGGAGGGAGGCTGCAGCCGTCCACTGTCTGGGCTGCTCACCCCAGGTGCCACCAACAGTGGTTCCCACTCTGAGCCTCTGCTCTCCACTCCTGTTTTGTCGGAGGATTGGAGATGTGGGTGAAGTAGGGATTACAGGAGAGCTGCGTTTCTCAAATTGTTCACTATTGAGACTTGGAGCTGGGAATTCTGTCTTGTAAGGAACTGTTCTGGGCCCTCTACCCACCAGACAACAGACAGTAACCTCCACTGTAACCCAGAAGTAGCTAATATCTTCTAGGGGCTCAGGAGAAATCCTACCTGTCCTAATTAATCAAAGGAAAAAGTAAGGGACAGATGGGGGGATGTGTGTGTGTGTGTGTGTGTGTGTGTGTGTGTGTGTGTGTGTGTGTGTATTCAGACTCCAGAGATTGTACAACCATTGGGAGATTGGATAATCTTCCCTGGCTAGCCTAGGGAACAGAGGTCATCAACAGAATTCTGGTGTTGGGGGTCAAAGTCGAGGCTCTGGAATGCCCACCCCTTGGCAGCCAAGCGGCAGCTTTGAAGGAGTCAGTCCTAAAAAAGGAGCCAGCAGGCCAGGCTCCCCCAGCTTCTCCCAGGTCTCCTGGTGTTCCGCTTTTCTAGGGAGAAAGGAGTGAGTGTGAGGCTCCACACTCCACCATGTCTCTCCCAGCTTCCTGTGCTCTCCAGAGCCAGGCTGTTACTGAAGAGGGAGCTGGGACACGGCTAAACCAGAGACTCCATCAGAAACAGCAAGCCAGTGCCCTCCAAACTAGAGTGAGATTGTAGGGTGTGTAGGGTTTCATAGCTGTGACAAACAACTCAGAGAAACATGTTTTTTAACTTTTTGTTTTTATGAGCTGCCAAGGATAGAAGCCAAAGCTAGGGAAGCCCTCTGCCCCACAGCTGGAGCTACATCCCCAACCCAAAAGCAGACCCTCTCTCACTCACATTTTCTCTGGATTTTTCAAACAATATTTTATTAAGGGCTAGAGAGACGGCTCAGCAGAGTGAAGAGCATCTGTTGCTCTTGCAGAGGACCTGGGTTCAGTTCCCAACACCCACAACCACCTATAACTCCAGTTCTGGCCTTCGAGGACTCTAGGCACACACATGGTACACATACATATACACAAACAAAACACCCACACACATAAAATAAAACTAAAAGAGTCTTTAGAAAAAAACTATTAAATTTTATCCATGTGATAAATAAATAGTGCAAAGGAGCAATAGGAAGATTATAATAGATTTCACAAAAACCAAGGCACCTGCCAACCAAACGATACCAGGTAAGATCCTGCTGTAAACAGACCAGTTTCTGGAGTAAATGAGAACACAGGCAGGGGAAGCAGAGCAAAGAGAAGAGGGTAAAGATATCAGTTATGAATGAGCTCAGGTGTTATAACAGTGGTGTGATCATGTAGCAGAGACTGATGGCCAGAGTTCGATCCCCCAGGACCCTCAAAAGGTGGAGAGAGAGATCCAGTGCCACAGAGTTGTCCCCTGATGTCCATGACCACCACAAGCCTCCACCATGTACATACACAATATTCACTTTAAAATGTAGAAGTCCTATTGTAAAGGAAATAACTTATTATTAAAATCAGTTCCCTCTTGTATGTGCATGTGTGGGTGGGTGTTGGTGTGTTTGTGTGCACATGCATGTGGACACCAAAGGATGATAACTCCAGGTGCTGTTCCTCGGGAACACCGCCCCCCACCCCCACTACCTTATTTTGAAACAAGGTCTCTCATTTCCTGGTGCTCCACAATAAAGTGAGTCTCAGCTTCCTGGTGCTGGGACTACAGGTGTGCACCATTATCCCCAGCCCTTATTCTCATATGGGTTCTGGGCTGTCAAACTCTGGCATTTACGTGGAAAGAGAGTATTTTACCAGCTGAGCATCTCCCCAGTCCTTTAAGATTACTTTCATCCATTTCCATTTATCTTCCTAACGTGGTTGCTAGATTTTTGATTTTGTAACTAAGGACCAGTATATAGCAGATTGGTAGCACTCTTGCCTAGCATGCACAAGCCCCGAATTCAATTCCCAGCTCCATCAAAACACAATACTAAGCTACATAAATGGCTCATATATTGCGGCGAAATAGCCCTGACATAGATGGAGGGGAAAGATAATAAGTGTGCTACCTTTTATGCAGACAGCGGTGGTGGAGCATGCCTTTAATTCCAGCACTTGGGAGGCAGAGACAGGCAGATCTCTGTGAGTTCAAGGCCAACGTGGTCTACAGAGTGAGTTCCAGGATGGCTAGGGCAACACAGAGAAACCCTGTTTTGAAAAACAAAACAAAAACAAACATAAAGCCTTTTATGCATAATTATGGTTCTTTTAATTAAATAAGAAGAAAATAATAAAATGAAAATAAGGTAGAAAATTTTATTTTCAACCACAAAGACTGAGAGTCAAAGTTTAAAGCTGGAGGAATCATCCAAGTGGCCCACTCAGAAAGACAGAGCTTAATAAACACAGAAAGGAGTGACAGGTGTATGATCTGAATGGAAAAATATGCTAGTTTAAGCACAGCAAATAAAGAGACTGGGGAGTGCAGCACATATAAAAAACAAGACTCAGTGTCTCTGAACTTCACATCTATGTCAGAGGCTGGAAAACAAAGGGAAAAAAAGTTTCCAATATAAGTAGATACCCAGCCAAACTGGGGAAGAATTGGGGAGATGGCTTAGTGGTTTAAGGGCCCTTGCTACTCTTTAAGAGAATCCAAGTTCAGTTTCCAGAGACTACATCATGAGCTACGGAATAAGATACCCTTTTCTGGATTTCAAGTCACACATACACAGACCTAGGAACACACACTCTCTCTCTCTCTCTCTCTCTCTCTCTCTCTCTCTCTCTCTCTCTCTCTCTCGCTCGCGTGCATAAAATAAATCAGCTGGGGTAATGATGCACACCTTTAATCTCAACACTTGGGAGGCAGAGGCAGGCAGGTCTCTGTGTGTTCGAGGCCAGCCCAGTCTACGGAGAATGTGTTCCAGGACAGCCAGAGCTACACAGAGAAACCCTGCCTTGGAAACAAAAAAACAAAACAGACAACAATAAAAAAAATAAGTTATCTAAATTTTAAGGCTAGAGAGATGGATCAGTAGTTAAGAGCACTTACTGCTCTTCCAGAGCATCTGAGTTCCTCCGGTTCTCAGCAACTTGGCTCACAACCACCTGTAGTTCCAGCTCTAGCTTACACACACACACACACACACACACACACACACACACACAGTAATTAAAAGTTAATTTTACCCCCTACATCATTGCTCAGAAAACTGTTTCAGGGAATGCTCCATCAAACTAGGAAGAAAGAAAGAAAAACAAAAGCACCAAGTTCTGAAATCAGGCTATAATGGAAGAAAGAGACGAAGGGAATTCTCAGTGCATGGCGAAGGGATGTTCTGGAGCACTTAACGTACAAAACAGACCCAGAGACCAACCATCCAGCTGAGAGCAGAGATGTCATAGAGACTGGAAGAGATGTTTACATGGGAAAAAAAATGAACAGGACTGACAGATAACCATTTTGAGAGCTTTACAACTAACTGCAGCAGGACTGGGGAGTGAATGAATAGTAGGAACATGCAGATCCAAACAAATAGAAAAAACAGGGAGGAGAAAATGTCCTGGAAGAAGGAAGAGAGTGTAACTTCAGGAGTTTTTGTAATATATATATTCATAGTAATGTAAACACTGAATTATGATCCAACCACAAATCAACATCTGACTATATTTGCTAAAGAAGTTATGAGTGTATATATTGGGTATAGAATTGGGCTACTTCTTGGTGGTTTTGTTTCTACTTTATTTTGTTTGTACTTTTTATTATACTGTAATTTATTTTGTGTGCTGTGTGCCAGACTATATGCACACCAGTGTGTGTGTGTGTATGTGTAGACCAAATGGCAGCTTGTAGGAGTCAGTTTTCTGCTCCCTTCCTGTGGGTCCTGAAGATTGAACTGAACTTAGGTCATCAGACTTGTCAACAAGAACCTTTACTTAGCCATCTCACATTTTAATTGCTCTTTAAGAATTTTGTGCAATAAGCTTTGTTCATATTTACTCTCCTTCAATCACCCCTTCACAGATCCACCCCTTGACTTCTCACCCAATTTTGTGTCTTTTTCCTCCCATCAGTGTCAATATGAGCTAACCCAAATATCCTTGTATGTATAGCCTTGAACCGGATTATAGCCAACTTACCTGGGCCTATACTCTTAGGAGAAAACTGACCCTTCCTTTCCCAGAAACCAAGAATTGACAATAGCTCCTTGTCAAAGGGTAAGATTTTGTGACCAATTCCCTTCTCTATGCTGGGGTCTGTCTTGGGCTTGCACAGGCTTTTGCATGCTGTCACAACTGCTGTGTGTTCCAATGTGCATTTGCACTGTTGTGTCTAGAAGACAGTTTTCTTGTAGTCGTTCACCACCTCTGGCTCTTGCACCCTTTCCTCCACCTCTTCTGCAATGATCTCTGTGCCTGGAGGAGGGGATATATATATATATATATATATATATATATATATATATATAATGTTTTATTTAGGGTTGAGCTTTCTGTGGGTTTTATTCTCTGTTCCTTGGCCAGTTGTAGGTCATTGTGTCAATCACCATCTACTACAAATAGAAGCTTCTCAGATGAGAACTGAGAAATGCCTTAATCTATGGCTATAATGATGGGGCATTAGGAGTTGGCTTAATATTATATTCATTTATCAGAATAACCATAGAATGTTCACTGTTAGCATTCAGACACCAGCCTGCTCTAGGGGACCTAGCAGGACATGTCATCAGCAGCGGCCAATCTCTCTCTTTCCTTTTGCTCTCAGAAGCTGCCTCCCAATAAACCTCCTCCTCCCAGCAAACCTCCCATGTGAGCTCTTTTGCATGGTGTGACTTTGTGATACCCCTTAGCTCTAACCTGTCATGGTTGCCTGCCAATGCTAAACTACTACACTCTCCCCTAGGGCCTATAACCCTAGTTGTCAGCTCTAGAATGGTGCTAGGTTGACTCTCATCTTGTTGAGTGGGCCTTAAATCCAGTTGGAAAGTGGTTGTAGGTTTTTAGTGTTGGGAAATGAACCCAGGGCTTCACAAACTCTGTGAAGTCATAGGCTCTGTCACTGAGCTACAACCCCAGTCTTGTCATAGGAAGAGCATCTATACTAACTAAACTAGAATAGCAAAAGATAACTGTAGGAAAGGCTGGAAATTAAGAGCACTCACTGCTCTTGCAGAAGTCACAGGTTCAGTTCCAAGCACCCATATCACAGGGGACCTGACGTCCACTTTTGGGCTCTACAGGTACCTGCATGCACATAGTATACATACCTACACTCAGGCACACACGTACACATTAAATATTTTTTAAATGATCATAGGAAATTGTTACAGAAGCTAGATGTTGCTTAGAAAAGCAATGGGGGAACTAGGAAATAAAAAAGAAACCTTGGACGTATGAAGGAAAGGGGCCCTTGGGACTGGCGTTTGGGAAAGGTGAGAAAAACAATTGCTATTTCCCATTGTGTAGTCTAAATTGACTTTCTGAAAATGTTTATATCTATCACTTTGCTAAAAATAAAAGTTGACTTAAAAAGATAAAAAAGAAAGTTCAGACCATACAGGGCAAGATTGGGAACCAGTGGTTATTCCAGTTGCTGCCTGTCAGCTGCCTGCGTCAGCTCCTCCGGCGGCGGCTAGAGGGAGCCTTGCTGGAGAAACTCCATCCGGCCTTACCTCATGACTCACAGTCTTCCATTGTTCCACAGCCCTGCCACTCTCCCTCTGTGGGATGTGCGTATGCCCAGGTGGGAAGGGGGCAGGAGGAACTGTCTGGTACCCTTTGTTTGCTGTGCTACTCCACAGCTGTCCCCAGAGGTACAGGTTTCCTTGCCAAGTGTCAGGCTTGGGGCACGGAGTGCCAAGAAGGAGCAAAACAATCTTAAAATACCCCCTCCCCACCCACTGTGGAAACTCGAGATCACATGGTTGAGTGAGACCTTTGAGACCAACTTGTCAACATCTGCAATAGGTAAACATCCACTCTTAAGCTGAGCAATTCCATTGACAGAAGACTGAAAAGTGCACCAGGGTTCTTTACGATGATAAATTTGTGGTATTCCCTGTGAGGCAAGACCTTTGGGTATGCTAGGTCCTCTTGAGTGCATGGCAAACACTTTACTGAATCATCTCCCTAAACTCTTTCATGCTTTCTGCTCCCTTATAACTCAATGAGTATTAAAACACTCTCCAGAGATCTCCAGCTACTGGTCAAAGTTCCTCAAACCCACCACCAAGCTTGCGCCCAGGCCATTGGTGGCTGTCAGCAAGGGACTGAATTCACAGAGGGGAAGGAGCAAAGCACAGGCTTGGGACCCCCCTGGGCACCCTGTGCCTGGAAGACCTCACACCAGTCATAGGCTATTTGCCTTCCTTTGTCTGCACAGCATGCTAGGATGCTTCCACAGGCAGTTAGAGGTCAGCCTGCAATGCAATCAAACAACAACATACCCAGAGTCAATTCTGATTCTTTCTGGTGTAGCCCCATCATGGCATCTGCTTCTTGGAGAATCAAAACTAAAATGGAGGACTTCCAATGAGTCATTAAAAATCCAAGAATCTATGGGCTGTCAGAAGGGCTTAGCAGATCAAGGCAAATTGCCGCCAAGCCTGATGACTTGAGTCACCCCATTGTCCTCTGACTGCCATTCATCTATACAGCATATGTGTGCTGCCTCCCACATACACAAATAAATAAAATGTAAAGATATGTGTCTTAGGGTTTCTATTGCTGTGAAGAGTCACCATGACCACAGCAACTCTTAAAAAGGAAGACATTTAATTGGGTGACTAACATTTTCAGAGATTTCGTCCATTATCATCATGGCAAAACATGGCAGTGTGAAGGCAGACTTGGTGATGGCTACGTCTTGACCAGAAGACAACAGGAAGTGGTCTAAGATTCTCGGTGTGGCTTGAGCATATATGGGACCTCAAAGCCTGCCTCCACAGTGACACACTTCTTCCAACAAGGCCACAACCATTCTAACAAGGCCACACCTCCTAATAATGCCATTCTCTTTGGGGGCCTTTTCTTTCAAACTACCCCAGTCTGTAATTCCAACTTCTCTCTCCACCTCCACCTCCCACTATAGACATAGACAGACAGACAGATGCACACAGGCATATTTTGCATGCTCTGGTAAAGAATGTAAAAGAGACCTTTTCCCTAAATCCCCCTGTAAAGAACCACGGCCTCTGGTTGTACTAGACCACTCTAGATTTACTTAAGTATCTTCAATGATTTTTGCACAAGAAAATTCTCTGAGGACCCAATCTTGAGATGTATCAAAGTAGCTGCCCCTGCTGGGGCAGAGCTTTCCGTGTGACTCCAGATTCATAGGCATGGCAAGCGGGCATGCAGCAGAATGCTGCTACCATGGCTTGAGGTACTATCCTGGATCGGGTGGGACAGGGCCTGGAGGATTCAGGACTGAGGCCGAGGAGCCTGACCTTCTGCTGTGGCCATGTCTGCCTAGGGCCATCAACATGTGTGGAATCCCCTGTCATACCACAGCCACAGGTACCAAGTGCTCCAAACAATGAAATCCTTTGTGATCAAGTTGTTGGATGCCAACCACAGCATCCTCCCTGGACTCATCAGGGAGCGCAGGTATGTGGCACCGCCTTTTGTCTATCATAGCATTAACTGAGCCTGATGAAGGAGGGGCAGCTAGGACAGCTTAATTACATATTTTCATAATTCAACTTAATTTTTTTGAGACAGGATCTTGATACATATAGACTAGGATGGTCTTGCAATTATCATACACACACATACATAAACACACATATATGTATATGCATACATATATACACACAAATATATACACACATATATACATACACACATATATTTACATACATGTGTATACATACACACATATGCACACATACACACACACACACATATATATATATACATACACACACACATGTGATATAGCTTTCTACCTCAGTTTCCCAATGCTGAGATGACTCCCCATGCCCATTCCTGGTAGTATTTTTTGTGACATGTTTCTATGTGTGTGTGTGCACACGTGCAAGCACAAAGGTGTGTATGTATGTGGAAACCAAAGATAAACCTTAGCTGTCATTCTTCATGTGTTAGCTACCTTGTTTTTTGAGACATGGTCTCTCACTGACCTGGAACTCATCCATTAGGCCAGGCTGAGTGGCCAGAGATCTCGGGAGTCTCCATTTCCCTGTCCTGGGACTACAAGGATGAACCACCATACCTGGTTTTCTTTTTAAGGGGGATGCTGGGGATCAAACTCTGAGCTCCCTCTCAGCCCTGCGGTGTAATTTTGTTTTGTTCCACTCTCATTTTTTTCTTTAAGTGGTTAGTTTGATCACTGGCTTGTAAAAGTTCTGAAACGCAAGCCACTTGACTCCTGTGAGCTAGCATAAGTGGACCCCAGCACCCTGAGTTTCAATCTTTCCCCCCAGAGTTAACTGTTGAGGATAGAGAACTGAGTAGCTAGAGAGACAGGCACTGTCTTTCCTCCTCAGTCACCACATCAGGTGTCCCAGGGAACTTCCCTGAGACCCAACAAACACAGGTCATCTGTGATGCAGTATGTGATGTCAACAATCCTGACAGGAGCTGCTCAGCTGGCCAGAGCTGCAGGTGAAGGAATCAGAGAACTAATGAACAGAGAGGTAAACACAATGTCAGTGCAGAGGGGAAACAGGCAGGATGGCTTGGCAGGGGTATGGGAAACACAACAGCCCTGATCTCTGAGCTCTCCAGCCAAGTGTTCTCAGGCCTTGGGTATTTGTGAGCTTTCACTCATTGTTTCTGATCAAGACCTTTCCAAGTCAGAGCCCAGAAAACCCTTAGGGTGATTGTTGAAGTGAGTGTGCACATATCCACAGAAGCCAGAAGAGGGTGTCAGATCCCCCTAGAGCTGGAGTTATAGGCAATCCTGAACCACTAAACATGGGTGCTGGGAACTGAACTTGGGTCCTCTGGAAGTTTGGGAAGTATTCTTAACAACTGAGTCAATTCTCCAGTCCCCAAACCACCCTATTTTTTGAAACAGGATCTCTCACTAAACCTGGAGTTCATGAATTCATCTAGGGTGGCTGCCATCAAGCCTGAGGGATCTTACCTGTCTCTACCTGCCCAGTGTTGGGATGGAACGTGCACATTGCTGAGTCAGACGTCCCCCCCACCCCTCACCCCCTTTTTTGTTTTCTTTTTGTTTTGTTTTTTGAGACAAGGTTTCTCTGTGTAACAGCCCTAGCTGTCCTGGAACTCGCTGTGTAGACCAGGCTGGCCCCAAACTTAAAAGAGATCCATTTACCTGTCTCTGCCTCCCGAGTGCTGGGATTAAAGGTGTGTGCCCTCACTGCTCAGCTTGAGTCAGACTATTTTACAAGAGTGCTGGGGGTCAGAAGAAGGTCCTCCCTTGGACAGCCAGCACTTTATGAACTGAGCCACCTCCACGAGTCCCCTGGTGATTCTTGAGTAGTCAGTTCCTGTCACTGGTCTTGCACACTACATGGGATGTGGCTGAGATTTGAGGCAGGACCTGTCTCCATGCACCCTTCTCAGAGCGGTGAGTTTTACCCCCAGCAGGCTTGTAGAGTAGCAGATACTACTAGCTCAGTGTTCTCAGGTGAGAACCCAGGTTCTGCCTCTCCCTTTGTGACTTCGAGTCTCAGTTCTCAATTGAGGGTAATAACACCAGCCTTATACAGCGTGGCAGGTGATTAAAGGAGATGAGGTTCATAAACAGTAGTCAGTGCCTGCATGTAGTTGCTCCCACAGTTGCTGGAGTCAGAGCCTGGGCCTTGGCAGTTCTAACCCAGCGGCACAGCCTCTTACCCACATTAGACCAGCTAAACAAAATAATAGCGAAAAGTGGAAGAAAAGAAAGGCAATTTTATTCATTGGGAAGAAAAACAAGAAGATCCAGCGATGCCTATCTGCCCACCAAGCCTTTTTTTTTTTCCTTCCTATCGTGAGGTTTGGACTTAAATAGGAGGCAGGAGTTAACTGCAGAGTTAACTAGCTCTGACTAATGTACAGGGCTGTCCATTATCATTGTCCACTCTCGGATCTCCCTGAACCATGGTCTGACAAGTTGAAAATCCCTTCCCTTGAGACAACTTTTTTGTCCAGTTTAGCACTAGTCCTTTTTCTTCTTCCAGCATAAAATACCTGATAAAATTCTAATTTCTTGGGGACTGTTGTTTCAGTAGTCACTGGCAAGTATCACTTTGGAATGTCTTCATTCCTGCCAGCAAGGTAACATCACTGTGGGGTTTGAATAAGAATGCCTCCCATAGGCTCACATATTTGAATGGTTGGTCATCAGGGAGGGGCACTATTTGAAAGGATTAGGAGGCTCGGCCTTGTTGGAGGTGTGTCACCAGAGATAGGCTTTGAGGTTTCAGAAGCCAAATCCAGGTCCCACTGTTTCTCTTGTCCTGCTGTCTGGACGTAGAACTCTCTCCTACTTTTCCAGCACCATATTTGCCAGCGTGCCACCATGCTCCCTACCATGGCAATATTGGACTAAACCTCTGAAATTGTAAGTTAGTCCCAATTAAATGCTTTCATTTCTAAGAGTTGCCATGGTGTCTGTTCACAACAATAGAACACTGCCTAAAAATAATTCATAAACACAGTAGGGCATCTTTACACATGTAGAAATGGCTATTAATTCCAGCACTCAGGAGCTTGGGAGGCAGAGGCAGGTGGAGCTTGGAGATTGAAGTCAGCCTGGTCTACAAATCAAGTTCCAGGATAGTGGGGGCTACACAGAGAACTCTTCCCCCTCTCCCCCTCCTCTCTCTTGGTTTTTCGAGATAGGGTTTCTCTGAAGCTTTGGAGGCTGCCCTGGAACTAGCTCTTGTAGACCAGGCTAGAGATATGCCTGCCTCTGCCTCCTGAGTGCTGGGATTAAAGGCATGCACCACCACCACCTGGCAAAACCCTGTCTCAAAAAAGAAAAAAGGAAGGAAGGAAAAGAAAGGAAGAAAGAAAAAGGGGGAGGAAGAGAAGGAAGGAAGGAAGGAAGGAAGGAAAGAAAGAAAGAAAGAAAGAAAGAAAGAAAGAAAGAAAGAAAGAAAGAAAGAAAGAAAGAAAGATCACCTGCTGTCTGGATAGTCATAGACTCCCAGATTTTACAGATAGCACAAGGTCTAGAGACCTGGGAACAGAAGGGTCTTTAGCAACCTGAGGATAAAAAATTGGTCACGAATGACATTTATGTTTGAGGACAGAGTTTTCAAGTCAGGGAAAAAGGTGTTCTTTGGATCAAGTATACCCAGAAGCTGGCCCACTTTGCCTATTTTAGGGGTGTGTGTGTGTGTGTGTGTGTGTGTGTGTGTGTGTTTCCTTTGTTTATGTGTACCATCTGTTTGAAGGAACCCTTGAATGCCAGAAGAGGAAATCAGATCCCCTGGAACTGGAATTGCAGGTGACTCTGAGCCATCCTGTGGGTGCTGGGAACAGGACCTGGTCCTCTGCTACACCCAGTGCTCTCAGCCGCCAAGCCATCCCAAGCCATCCCAAGCCATCCCAGCCATCTGTCCAGCCCCCAACCACCAATTTACATTTCCCTATAGCTGTGGTAGATGCCTGGGTGTCTCTTGACCTGTCTACCTCACAACTTTCTCCACAGTCCAGCAGACAGCCACTTGCTTGGGATAAGCCCAACAAGTGTTTCCTTTACTTCTTGCTGTGTTAACAAACCATCCCCCAAACTACAGACTACTGTACAGTTTGTCTGCCAAAGGCGAGCCGGAGGCTTGGGTTCTATTGTGACTATATTGAAGGTGATAGATAGAACCTTTAAGAGATGGGGTCTAGGGACTGGAGAGATGGCTCAGAGGTTAAGAGCACCGACTACTCTTCCAGAGGTCCTGAGTTCAATTCCCAGCAACCACATGGTGGCTCACAACTATCCCTTATGAGATCTTGTGCCCTCTTCTGGTGGGCAGATATACATGGAAGCAGAATGTTGTATACATAATAAATAAATTTTAAAAAAGAGATGGGGTCTAATGATGGTGACTAGACCTTTGGGGGCACCATCCTTGGAAGGAATTCGTGCCTGTTTTGTGAGCATGGATTAGGTTACCCCAAGGGCAGACTGTTAAAATCAAATTCAGGGTGTTGTAGAATATTAGTTAAAGATAGGTTACATTTGTTTATGCTGTAGAACACTTGTTTAATGATGCAAAGATGTGTTGCATTCTTTAATGTGGCATTTGTTTAACTCTGTGAAGCTGTGTTACTTTGTCTAAAACACCCGATTGGTCTAATGAAGAGCTGAACGGCCAATAACTAGGCAGGAAAAGGGATAGGTGGGGCTGGCAGGCAGAGAGAATAAATAGGAGAAAAAGCTAAGATGGAGGAGTGAGAAAAGGAGGATAGGAGGACATCAGGGACCAGCCACCGAGCTACAAAGCAAGCCACAGAGTAAGAAGTAAAGTAGGGTATAAAAAATAAAGATAAAAGCCCAGAGGCAAAAGGTAGACAGGATAATTTAAGAAAAGCTGGCTAGAAACAAGCCAAGGCCGGCATTCATAAGAAAGAATAAGCCTCTATGTGATTTGTTTGGGAGCTGGGTGGTGAGGCCCAACAAAGAACAAAGAGTAAAAAACAACCAACTACATCAGGGTCTGGGGATATAGTTCAGTTGGCAGAACCCTTGTCTAACATGCATGAAGCCCTGGGGTCCAATCCAGGTGCCCTATAAAAAGGCTGTTTTAGCACATGGGAGAGAGTAGGAGAATCAGTAGTTCAAGGTCACCCTTTGCTACGTAGGGAGTTCAAGGCCAGCCTTGGCTAGAGACCATGTTTTTAAAAATGATCGGCTTTCTTGGCTTGCTCTCATTTTCTCTTGGTTCTCTCTCTCTCTCTCTCTCTCTCTCTCTCTCTCTCTCTCTCTCTCTCTCTCCCTCCCTCCCTCCCTCCCTCTCTCCCTCCCTCCTCCCCTCTCCTCCTCACCATGTGATGTTATCCACCTTGAAGCCCATGTCATTACTATGCTCTGAGATCCCCAGCTCTGTGGTGAATAAACCTCTTTTTATAAAGTGCCCTATCTCAGGTATTTTGTTATAGCAACACAAAATAAACTAAAACACAGGCTTACTACAATAACCATCATTTATTTGCTCATAATTCTGCAATTTATAGTCTGGCTGGCTAGGTTCCTTGTGACATCACCTAGGGCTGGGATATTCAAGATGTTTTCTTAGCTTGGCCATTCCTCTCTCCACATGGTTAGAGTTGGTTTCTTCATAGCTTGGGTCTCAGGGTGCTTGGATTTCTTAAACTGTTATCACCTCCCCCTGCCTAAGCACAGAAGTGTCATGCCTTCCTAACATGTCCAAAAGTGGCAGAAATCACCTATTTTATAGACCAAAACAGCCTAGGTGGGCTGGAATCGCAGTTCAGTTCTGAAGAGTTTCTCTTCCCAGAACTGCAAAGAAACAAGCAAATAAAAGTTAGCCACATCTAAGGGGGCTTCTTTTGTTGGGGGAAGTAGCCGGTTCTCATTGCTGACAAGTTAGCAGGGGAAGATGCTTGTCTGAGGCATCTGGCCAGTATGCCTGTCCCCATCCTTCACATGTCGAGGAAGATAACCTGAAAGTGGAAGAAAGAAGTCCTCCTCATGCAGAGAAATCAGCTTAAGGAGTATGTCCTACTGGGTCTTCACAGAGGTGCTCCAGCGGGATGGAGCTCTGGCCTCACGCAGTGTGACTGGTTCAAACATGCATCTCCAAACTGGACTGGCTCAGCAGTTTAGAGCCCTTGGGGAGTCTCTTGAGTTCTGTTTCTAACACCATGTTGAGCAGTTCACAATCACCTGGGACTCCCACTCCAGGGACTCCAACATCCTCCTCTCACCTCCTTGGACTTGCACACACAAGTGATATACACACAAGTGGTATACACACACACACACACACACACACACACATATGTGGGGGGCACATAAGTCAAACTTAAACTTTTTTTGTTTCATTTGTTGTTGTTGTTGTTGTTGTTGTTTGAGACAGGGTTTCTCTGTGTAGTCCTTGATATACTGGAATTCACTCTGTAGACCATGCTGGCCTCGAACTCACAGAGATCCATCTGCCTCTGCCTCTCGAGTGCTGGGATTAAAGGCATGCACCACCACCGCTCAGTTCACAATTTTTTTTAAAGTATGTTACAATAAATCTTTCCGCCAAAAGCCGCCGAGCCCCACTGCCACATGTGCACTTTACGCCAGCTGCCCACCCAAGTTAGGGCCCAAATTAATACACAGAGACTTGTATTAGGTTCAAACGCTGCTTGGCCAATGACTAGGATTCTCATCTGTTAGTTCAGTCTTAATTATCATAAACCTATATATTTTATAGGACTTATCTTATAGAGAATACCTTTCGTTGGCGCCCTCTCTTGCCAGTGGCTCACATGGCGCCACTGGAGGATCCAAAGGGGGAAAGGACACCTCCTGTTTCTCCTTGCTTAAATATGAGTCTCCTTGCTATGTCACTTCCTGCCTGGATCACCTCTTCTCTACTACATTTCCCAGAATCCTCTTTGATTCCTAGTCCCGCCTAACTTGCTGCCTCATTGGACAAACAGAACTTTATTCAACAATCAATAAGATAAACATACACAGAAGTACTTCCCCCATCCTAAGTATATCTCTATTGCCTCTTGTCCTCCCTCTGTTATCACCCATCTCCATTTCTGGTACTTCTGACCATCCCCCAGAACTTGCCTGAGGCCTTGCTCTCCTGGGCCCAAACCAAGGCACCAGATTTCCTCCTCGGCTAAAGGCCCTTCAGTCGGGCTGTAAAATGCTGCACCTGTCTGCCTCAACTTGTTGAGCAATCCCACATAGGAATGGGTGTGAAAGGGCTCTGTAAGCCAAGAGGAAGGACACAGTTGTGCTTGGCTAGCAAAGGCAGGGGTGTTCCAGAGACACACTAGAACTGGGGGGCACAGGAACTGCTCCCATCATCTGGAAACACCAGGAAGCAAAGACGGGAAGATGCAAAAAGGTGGTTTGTAGCCACAGTGCTCTCAGGCGGAGAGAAGTCAGGTATGGTGTGTACTGGTCCTGCCCTCTACTCAGGTGACTTGGCCTAAGATGAGGTGAGTCATCAGGCCACCTCAGCCTGCCACAAGGTCCCTCAAGTTCATCCACCTGGCTTTGTTGGGACTTGCCCTCGTGGAACAAGCTTTGCCCCTGCTTTGGCCTCTGCCCCATGAACAGAGGGACAAAATTGCTGATGATAAGGCTGGAGCTTGGAGGACATTCACCCTGAATTTTCCAAACACCAGAAAGCAGCACCCATTTCCATCTAGCCAGGCCCTGGTGGGAATGTATACATGAGTAATAAATTCCTTGCTCTTCAAAGTAAGTGGCTCTCTGCCAGGGGGAGGGCACAAGAGTAGGAGAGAGGGAACTTGAACAGGCCACAGCAGTTTGAACAGAGGTGGTTTCCTGAGGGGACACCACCACACAGGCACAGACACCCAGCACAGACTAGGGAGGGCGAACTAGTGGCTATGGAGAGCTTACAGAGGACAAATCCAAGAAAGAAGAGGCAGGTGAAGAAGTGGGTTATGAATAACATGAACACCCTGGAGAGTCATAGACTAGCTAGACCTGGGTCCCAGGTCAGTTGTACCTGGCTTTCAAAATTGGGTCTCTGAGCAAGACCGCTCAGCAGGTAAAGGCACTTGCTGTCAAGCCTAATGCCCTGAGTTTGATTCCCCAGAACACACTTAATAAAAGGAGATATCTGTGTCCTGTATGTTGTTCTGTGATTCCTACAAGGACAATGTGGTTGCCTCCTCCCCAAATAAATGCTTGGTTTGTTAGTTTAAGTCAGGAACTTGCTATTCAAACATGGAGAGCACTTGGGCAGGGTTGAGACCAAACCTCAGGGGTCCCCCAAAGAGAGGTTGTCTTTACCAGAGACTGATCCTTGGGCAATCTGCCCAACCTGCCCACTGCCTTCCCAGACTCTACCCTAGGTTTCAGAAACTTCCCAAGCAATCCCGGCCCTTGCCAGGGCTTTTCCAGAATGAGGTGACACCCAAGCAGGTGTTTTCTCCTCCTGCACCATGGCATGATGACTCCTCTGGGGTCTCACAGGAAGGCAGAGAGACAGCTGAGACAGAGAGTATGTGTGTTGGTTTTGGCATTTCTAGCCTCCTCAGCCCCTCAGATTGCAGACTCCTTGAAAGTCAGAGCCTCAGCCACCTCCATCAGATTTTGAGAGTGTCTTGTCTTCCTTATCAGATTAGGAACTGCCAGAGGGTGGTGTGAGGGACAGGAATGCAAGTCTGGGCAGGTGTTTTCTGCCACCTCATAGCTGTTTGAACTTGGGGAAAATTACTTTCTTCAGCTTCTTCATTTGTAAAATGAAGTTAATAATACGTTAGGCTTAAAAGGCATAGATAAAAGAGATCTTAAAGCTTTCTAACACAGTGGATGGTGGTTAATGCAAAAACTCACAACCAGTCAAGTTCAGAGAACAAGCGTCTGTGGGGTGCTCAGCCACAAATGGGACATCTGTAGCATCACTCCTACCCCAAGGCTCAGGGAACATTGTGGAAGAGGGGGCAGGAAGATTTTAAGAGCCAGAGGTCAGAGAGAACTGGGGCAAACTGTTTTTTCGACACAACAGGACCACTGCATACATGAACTCAGCAACATGGTTGCCTGCATAAGACCCACACAAGATCAACCCGATCAACATTCCATCGTGGATGGGGGAGGGACTCTCCAGCCCCCATCTCTAACTAAGGAGCTGACTACAAGGGGAAGCAAAATTAGTTTTCTTTAAAAGTGTGGCCCCTGGTAGGTCCACTGTACTCCAGTGGGTGGCTTCCCACCCATGTGTACAAATTGGACTCAATGGGTTTTGTTTTGTTTTTTTTTTAAAGTAAGAATATGAAGTAGGGAGGGGGTGAGAAATGAATCTGGGCAAAGTTAGAGGGAGGAATAAGGTAATATTCCTAGAGTAAATATAATAGAGTAATATATAAAAGAGTAAATATAATCAAAATATATTGAATGCATGCATGAGATTTTCAAAGTACACACTCACACACACACACACACACTCTCACACACACACACACTCTCACACACACACACACACACACACACACACACACACACACACACACACACACACATTCCAGGAGCTAGAGAGAAGGCTCAGGACTTAAGAACATGTACTGCTCTTCTAGAGGACCTGAGCTCAATTCCCACACCCACATCAGGCAACTCAAAGCCACATGCAACTACAGCTCCAAGGGATATGATGCCCTCTTCTGGCCTTCTCAAGCACTTGCACTCATATGCATATACTAACACAAGACACATGTAATTTAAAATTAGAAAATAAATCTAACAGGAAAACCAAACAAACTAGGAACTACTAAAACGAGTATCAATACCTATCACACACTCTGAAAAGTGGCCAGCACCTTTGTCACACCCTGGATGCCAGACCATTCGCCAGTCCCACCTAGCAGCACCAAAAGTGCTTGTACCTCACCCAGCACAGAGCAGGTGACCAGGTAACAATGGCTGCAGAACAGTGAGCACAGCAATACTGACGGAGAGAAGGGAGCTATCTTATGCTAGGGCAGGAAAGCTTCTGGGGGCAGCAGAGCACTGCTGGGAGGAGCAGCCTACTGGAATAGGAGAGACACCATGATTTCCACCGAGTCTGTCGGTCTCACTCATCTGGAACACTGGCCCAGGCTATGGATAATCAAATGGCTTCAAAGAGGGCGGTCCCTGCCAGAGTGTCCAGTGACTTCTGAGCCTCAGGCCGGCTCACTGTCCCCCCCCATTCCTCACCCCTGCAGTATACCCTTTCTCTGCCCATGACCACTCAGGAAGCTGGGGAGCTCAGGGTTCTGCTGTAGCTGCTGTTCAGCCTTTTCTACTTGTTGAGAAAGCTCCAGGTTAAGTTTGGCCATAGGAAGACCAGAGCCGGACTCTCTTCAGTGTGTGTTGATAATCTACAGTGTGTCCGCTTCAGCTGTGGCCCTGAAAGCCACTCCCTGAGCCCCCACTCTAGTGCATAGTACTGGTGCTGCTGGGGAAGGGCTATGCTGTTTTAAATGGCAACTGTCAGAAGAGTTTGTAAAGCAACCTTGTGCTAAATAAAGGCTGTTGGTGTTTATGATGCTGTTATCTTAAGGTCAAAGTCAAACTAGAAAGCAGAAAGCCTTGGACCTACATGTCTGAGTGAGTGCGTGCGTGCGTGCGTGCGTGCAGGGGTGGGGATGGATAGGCAGATAGGAAGCATTCCCAATTCAACTGTACAAGTTCCTTATAGAAATGGCACAGTAGCTGGGAAAATGGCCGGCCCCATGGATTAAAGTGCTGCAGTTTCTGCATCAGTGGACCATGTCCTTGTCAAAGATGTTCATTCCCGGATGCCCCTGCTTTGGCCTCCTGAGCACTGAGATTGCAGGTATGGGGGACCATACCAGGCACATTGTTTGTTTGTTCAGGGTTTCTCTGTGAAGCCTTGGCTATTCTGGAACTCACTCTGTAGACCAGGATGGACTTGGAACTCAGAGATCTGCCTACCTCTGCCTCTGAGTGCTGGAATTAAAAGTGTGTGCCACCACAAATCTCTTTTAAAAGATTTGTGTGTGTGTGTGTGTGTGTGTGTGTGTGTGTTTATGAACATGAGCATGTATGTACAAGTTGGTCAGGGCTTTTCTAGGGTAGTTCTCTCCTTCCACCCTAGCTTTTGAGGCAGAGTCTCATTTATGCACAGGAGCTTCCATCTGATTCTCCCATCTCCAACTCCCATTTCACTCAAGGGATGCTGGGACTGGAGTCGGAGTCTAGCCACCTCATTTAGCTTTTTAAGTGTACTCTGGGAATCAAACTGCAGTCAACTGTTTCTACCTGTGAGTAATCTCTCTCTCTCTCTCTCTCTCTCTCTCTCTCTCTCTCTCTCTCTCTCTCTCTCTCTCTCACTCACACACACACACACACACACACACACACAGGCATGCACACAAATACAGGGTGCCCATGCCCTGGTTATATTCTGTTTCCAAACTCCTTGAGTGGGGAAAAGTCCTGATTCACCCAGTTGGTGATGGGAGGCCCTTCCAATGATGTCAGATCCACCACAAACCTCCTAGTCATCTCATCCCACCAGGATGGCTGTGGATAGCCGGGAACTGTGCTGCCTGGGTTCAGAGCCAAGCCCTCCATTCTTACTAATGTTTGCACAACTTTGTGCCTCAGACACCTGTCTGTTTCATGCTCCATTCACTTCTAGGATAGAACCATTGCAAGGTGAAGGCTTTTCCTTTATGCTTTGTTAGATGTAAAGTCTATAGAAAGGTATCTGAAAGCTAGTGAGGGGCAGACTTGGCCACCACCATCCCACCTGTCCTGATTAGCCTTAATTGTCAACTTGACACTATCTGAAAGGAGAGCCTTCATTGAGGAATGGCCTAGCTCAGATTGACCTGTGGGCACAGCTGTGGGAGATTGTTTAGATTATAATTCACGAAGGAGGGTTCAACCCACTGTGGGTAGAGCTATCCCTAGATGGTCCTGGGCTGCACAAGAAACCCAGCAAAGCATGCCTGTAATGAGGCATCAATCAAGCCAGCAAATGTTCTTCCATGGTTCCTGCCTCCAGGTTCTTGCCGTAGCTTCTCTTGATGGACTGTGGCCTGGAAGTGTTTAAGCCAAATAACTTTTCCTCAGATTGCTCTGGGGGAGACTATTTTGTGTCAGCATCAGATAAGTCAGAAGGACATCTCATTTGCCTGCTCCTGAATGCTCTTGCTTGAGTTCTCTTTCTTGATCTCCACATCTCTTCGGCTGGCTCTACCCCAATCCTTCTGACATCAGCCTGTCCCAAGTCTTCTTACCCATCCCTGCTCCCAGCCCCACACACCACACAGCAAGTGGGCTTGTTCATGTATTTTATTGTAAAAATGTTAAAATAAATTACATCTGCCTTCACCACCAGTACATGCATACAGTGTGGTTAGTGTGGCTCCAGGACATTCAGCTTAGGACACTTTTCACAGGAGCCAGGCTGTTCCTCCCACCCTGAGGCCAGCGTGGCCTCTACAACCGCTTAGAGAATGGTGGAGGTATGGAAACACACCTCTCACTGTCATAATGTGTGTGTGTGTGTGGGGGGGGGGGCTCTGGCCCTATATGCCCCTTGGCAGAACGTACACGGGAAGGGAAGGAGCTGAGGAAGGTTATCAGCTGAACTGGGAACTCGTGTCTCCTGCCCAGCACCCAGTGATCTGCAGTGGTGTCCCCTGCCCGGCTCCCCCAGCTCTGCATGAGAACTTGGCTAAACATTACCACAAAAGCACAAGCTTTTGGGAGGACAACAGAGTGCCCTCTACAGACATCCATTCCACTTGCAGAGACCCTGTTCTTTATTGGCTCTGAAGCCAATGACAGATTCTGGGTATAAAAAGAACAATTCATTAGAAAATATTAATAATAAAAACCATTTAGGCCAGAGCGGACTGGTTGGAGGTTAGAGCATCAAGGACTTATACAGCAGCTCGTTTCCAGACCTCACCAGGAACATCTGGTCCAGTAAGATTCACATTTTCTTTTCTCCCCAGCCAAAAATGCACACATGCATGCTCACTGGTGCCTGCACATACTGCCACCACACAGTGGCTGGAGAGGGGAGCTCAATTCACAGTTCTATAAGCCAAGAACAGTGTGGCCTCACTCCATAGGCCCTGCTAAGAGAGGAGTGAGGGGGAGGGGCAGCGAGGGAACCCCAGGGAATGAGATGGTGGGTTGGGAGGGTGGGTGCCCAAGGTGGGGCTGGGACTTCCATCAGGCAGGGGCTAAGGGGCCTGCACCTCATGTTGCAGGCCCTGACTATCCCCAGAGTTCTAGTTTCCATCACCATCCATCTTTTCCCTGCATTCCCAGGGAATGGAAAGCCTTAGGCCTGCTGTTGCTGTGCAGAGGGAATCTGAGGTGGGACATGGCTCTGAGGCACACAAAGGACAATCACCCTCTTCTACCTCCCCCTGCACCCTGCCCCAAGGTTTGCAGTAAAGGGCTTTCTGGGTAGAGTAATGAATGGATGGGCAAATGGGTCCTGAGGTGCCCCAAACGCCATCATATCTGAGTCCCCCAGAACCCTTGAGAACTCCTACATGACAATCCTGGGTCTTACAGGCTCCTTTTCCAAATGCCTAGCTCAGTGCCAGGCACACAGGAGTTGCCCATTAATACTGGTGAACTCAGCTGAAGCTCCTGGCCTCAGAAAACCGTGTCAACCGAACAATGGGGGAAGACTTAAGCAGCAGACATAGGCCCTCCAGGGTGAGTGCTGCAGCCTACATTGCCTCGAGTCAGTAAATAGACCTGCCAGGCAGGCCCAGGACAGCAGCCTCCCCATGGGGGCCATAGCATGGAGGCCTGTCCTGGGCAGACTTCACATCCCATGGAAGCAACCAGCTGGAGAAGACAGAAAGAAAAGCAGGTCCCTGGCTCCCCATCTCATTTCCAGGGCCCTCTCCCCAGGGGTCTGGCCATCACAGGACAACCCCGTTGAAGGGAAGAAGCCACTGGAGAGCAGGTGGGGAGCCAGGCCCTCCTCACGTGCCTCTGGGGCTGTCTGCCTTGTTGTACTCATTCATCAGCTGCTCATAAGGAACAGAGAGCTCTGACTCGGTGCTGGTGAAGGTGGACTCATCTGATGAAGGGAATTCACCTGTGCTCAAGGGCACCTCAGCCACAGTCCTCTGTTGAGGCTGCTCCTTGGAGGCCAAGTTGTCCTCCACGGAAGACTTGGAGGTCTCCTCATCTGAGAGGCCGGTTTCCTCATTTTCAAAGGTAATGTTGGCATTTTGCAATATGAGCGGATGGTAGTCCAGGGCTTCCCATGGCTCACCCTCCTCACTGATACGGTCTAGCTGGTTAACAAACACTTCGGAGGTTGGGTAACCATCTTTGGGGTACTTTACCTCAGCCTCGGCACCAACTGGTCTGGACACATGTCCTTTGCTCCTTAGAGTCTGAGATACCTCTTCTAAGCTGGGCACTCGAGTCTTGGAATAGACTACCAAAGGTACCAGGGATGCAGGGATGTTAGACAGTCCATCCCCTTGAGCTCCTAGTCCATGCCCAGGTCCTGGGACCCTCTCCCCACCCCCACTTGTTTTCATTGCCTTCTTCCCAATCTGTTTGATGAGGTCATTGTAGGTCTCCTCCTTTTTGGATAGGAAGCTGAAGATGTTGACATCTTTGGAGGCTGAACTGCTAGCCATCTGCAGAGCCTTCCGGGAGTGTGGGGAGCTCTCAAAGGATTCCTTTCGCCGACGCCGCCTCTTCTTAATGGCTTTGTGCACTTCCACAAACATGCTCACCTTCCAGTTGACAAAGAGGGACAGCCAGGCCAGCCCCAGGTAGATCCA
This sequence comes from Cricetulus griseus, assembly GCF_003668045.3. Lineage (NCBI taxonomy): Eukaryota > Metazoa > Chordata > Mammalia > Rodentia > Cricetidae > Cricetulus > Cricetulus griseus. Next base: position 200,840,470 of record NW_023276807.1, on the reverse strand, counting down.
GAGCTCCACAAAGTAACGGTACAGAGCATGGTAGTTGGCACTGGGGTTCACACCTGTGAAGACAGAAGCTCAGAGGGTCAGCAGAGGCCTACAAAAGCGATGGCCAACACTGTGCTGCCTGAGTAAACCATGCAGAGCACAGTGTCTAGGAAGGGACCTAGGGAGACAGCCAAGGAGGAGGTGCTTCTAAGACAGGGACCTGAGCTTCAGCATCGAAATCCACATAAGGGCTATAGGGCTGGCTCAACAGTTAAGAGTGCTGGTTCTCACGTTTGATTTCCAGCACCATCACAGCTGCTTAAAACCATCTGTAACTCTAGTTTCAGGGGCTCTGTCATCCTCTTCTGGCCTCTGAAGGCATCAGACACACAGACATACATGCAGGCAACCCCCCCCCCTTTTTTTTAAAGAACCCACATAAAAGGCCAGGTATATAGAACACAGCTATAATCCCAGAGTTTAAGATAGACAGGTGGGGCCCTGGGACTTACTGACCAATCAACTAGTAAAATAGATGGGCTCTAGGATAATGAGATTCCGTCTTTTTTTGTTTTGTTTTGTTTTGTTTTTGTTTTTTTGAGACAGGGTTTCTCTGTGTAGCTTTGGAGCCTCTATCCTGGCACTCGCTCTGGAGACCAGACCGGCCTCGAACTCACAGAGACCCACCTGCCTCTGCCTCCCAAGTGCTGGGATTGAAGGCATGCGCCACCAACGCCTAGCCGAGATTATGCCTTAAAAATCCAAGGTTGGATGGCTTCTGAGCAAACGACAGCTGAGGTTGACTCTAAACACCTGTGCCCACACACGAACAAAGCCTAGACTACCTCACCATCTTCTTCCTGAAGGACTGTGGCTCCAGCCTAGCCCATCTCTGAGCCTCAGTTTCTCCAACCGCAAAAAGTCAGAACTGAGACGACTTCCGGGTTGAGGGGAGTTAGTTAAAGGGGCTCTCGGGGTTAAATAACCATCTCATGAGCACGCATCTTCCTGTTCATTTCTCTGCTCCTCCCAGCCAGTGAGGGCATCACAGCTCAGTGAAAAACAGAATGGAAACTCAACATTGGGGGTGCTAGCGGCCTCAGCACTGGGGAGGGACTGATTTACTAGGAATGATGCTGGTGGTTGGGTCAAGATGACCCAGGAAGCACTGACCTGGCAAGAACCACTCTAAACTGCCTTTACCCTCCTCCAAGGCGGAGTCTGCCTCCCTGTCTCTGCCCTCTTCAGGGTAGCTCTTTGATTGATTGGCCTGGGTGGCTCCACCATTCTGCACGATCCTCTGTGACAACAGGCTCCAGAAAGTCTTTCCTACCTTCAACTCACAGCTCTAGAGGTTCTTCTCCCTTCTAGAATTAGTTAAGATCCCCTTCATGGTCAGGTGACATGGCTCAGTGGGTAGTCGTGCTTGCCTGAGGACCTGAGTTTGGTCCCTAGGACACACATGGTAGAGGAGAGAACCAACCCTTGGAAACTGTTCCCTGACCTCCACAGGTACCACCACCTCCCTACATACAAATAAATGTAACTTTAAAGGATAGGCTTTGTAACTTTGTATTTGCAGCTACCTTGATCTTCATCCTGCCTTCCCAGATGGGAAGTGAAGGGCCTGGAAGAGACAACCTCCAGCCCTGACTAAGGGCCTGCCAGGAGCAGGACCCCGAACCCCTGGCTGCTCTGCAGGAAATCTTGCACAGGGTTCCTGATCACAAGCAGAGTTGGATAATGGCAGCGATGAAGTCACAGCCTCACATAGGCTATTTCTACCCTCAGCACCAGGGAACTGAAGCAGATTCAACTGTGCAGCTAGTGTTACAGGCACTAAAGATGGGAGGATGTGTCTGGTGTCTTCACTGGAGCTCAGAAGTATGGCTAAAGATACCACAGGCTTTTCCTCAGCAGGCTCTGGAACAAAACAATGGTAGGGTTGTGTCTCTAAATTTATGTCCAGACAGCAGGCAAAGCCTAGGAAGCCAGGGTCAGGAGTGTTCACCGTAGAGTGGCCCGTTCCCTCCACCCACTCAACTGCCCCCTCACCGCATTCCACACAAAAAGGGGCAGAGGCATGACCTCCACCTGCCCTCTGGGCAAAGCAGCTGGCGTAGTGACCTCTGGGAGCAGAAGTGGAGGTCAATAGGGAGGGCACCGGCTGACATTGGTTCAAAAGTATTTCAAGAAAATTAGGAACCCGGAGACTGTGCAGGCCACAAGGCACAAGGCACTATACATGGGTGTCTGGGACAAGTGCAGGCCCTCACACAAAGGGGACAAAGAACCTCTTCATTGCCTGTGGGGATTAAGCTAAGGAGGAGTGTAGGGCTGAGGGGGGAGGGTGGTGGGGAAAAGGCCTCCCTTGTCTGGGAGCCACCCTGGCTCAGCTGGTGTGTGTGTGTGTGTGTGTGTGTGTGTGTGTGTGTGTGTTTTGGATTTATAGCTCTGGAAATGCTCAAGTTCTGCAGGTAAGAGAGTGAGTTTGGTGGGGGGAGTGGGCAGGAGAGAGATAAAAGACTAACAACTAAGGAGTGGACACTTATCAGGTTCAGGTGCCCCAAACGTCAGTCTTCAGACTGCAACTAAAGATAGTGATGTGGCAAAGAAAGGTCAGGAGAAGGAGGCAGAGACTCACCGGCCACAAAGTCCCCAAAGCCAATGGTGGAGATGGTAATGAAGGAATAGTAGAGGCCCTCAATGTAGTTCCATTCTTCTGTCACCATGAACACAAAGGGTGGGATCACCAGGTGGACCAGGACACCCCACACAATGAAGATGGCCGTGCAGGTGATCTGAGCCTTCCGCTGGTGGGGTGGTGGAAAAGCCAGTCAGCCGTGGGAAGGGACTCCAGGATCCCCGCTGGGACAGACCTGTGTGCTAACACCTCTCCTCCCCTGCCATGTTCCTTCCCACCCCTTAACTCTGTATCTAGGGTTTGGGACATACCAGGCTCACTCCTCTCCTGGTGAGAAACTGGCCCAGCCTCTTGGCACGTCCCCCGAAGAACTTGCCCAGGGCGCTGATCCACGTCAGGCATAGTGGCACCCCGAACAGACCATAGAAGACACAGAAGAGGCGCCCAGCTGGGGTCTTGGGAGCCACATTGCCATAACCTGAGGGAAGATAAAGAGTGAAGCAAGGGACACCTCATAGCCAAGGTTATAGAACCACAACTGGGTTCTTGTCTCTTGCGTAGTGTGTGCAAGCAAGCAAACACACACACATATAAAATAGTTCCCTTGGTCATGCTCTGACCCTGGTCATTTATACAACTATTTCTACAGTAAGGGCTGACCTCTCCATTATTTTGAGAGGTCCCTGTGGGTAGGCACTAGGTCCACCCTCATGAGGCACTCCCGAGGTTCATTTGGCATTGTTATGCAAATGAGACAGTGATGCCCCGCCCCCAATGAGTAGATACCCAGAAGTAGTATGGAAAATAGACTCCTAATTCCCCTGCCATTATGCAAATGCTATGTCAAGGCAGGGTCTTTGAATTTGAGTATCAGTGACTTGGTTGGCCAGAGGGGCAGAAATGATACAGGCAGGTGAGGCTGGAAAAGCCCAGGGCTACTCCCTGCCTTCATGCACTTGAGACTCTTGCTTCTCAGAGCCCGGCTGCAGAGCCACACCACATGCAGAGGCCCTGTGCTTTCAACCTCAGGCAACTGTCAGCACCAACGGTCAAGCAGTAGGTGGGAAGAGCCAGCCTGGACTCCAGGCCAATGGGGCAGCCACTATTTGGTTACCATATGCTGGAGATGGAGAGCCCACACAAGAACTGTCCGCTAAACCTAGCCAATCCTCAAAAGGTAGAAGGCAGTAACTGCTTTCAGCCACTGACTTCTAGAGTGGCCAACCACGTAGCCAGAGAATATTGGAGCTTTGGGCAGTGAGCAGTCTATCTAACCTGTGTGGCGCTAGCCATCAGACCATGCCAATATTTCTGAGTCCAATTGGAATTCAGAATCTTGGAATCCATGTAAAGGCTAGGTGGGTGTAGTGCCTGCTTCTCCAGCACACAGGTGGCAAAAGACATGGGATCCCTGGAGCAAATTTACTAGCTGGACTAGCCAATATGGTGAACTTCTGGTTTGGTAGAGACCATGCCTCAGTATATAAAGTAGAGAGCAATCAAAGAAGGCAAGATTCAACCTTGGACACTCCCCCCCCCCAGGCATCCACACACACACACGTGTGCCCACGCAAATACAAACGAATGCATATACTACATACACATACATATGCAGAAATAATAAAAATAAAGAGTCCAAATCAGGATCTAATTGGAAGAAGGCCAGGGTAAAACTGTGTATGTGACTTCTTAGCAACGTGGCTTCGGTCACCAAAGCTTGAGTCCTACAAAGTTTTGAGGTGTGAGGATGTGGATGTGGGTACACTGGAGGTCTAAGGAGACTCACCAATGGTAGTGATGACCGTGGCTGCGAAAATCATTGCATTAGGCCAGTTCCAGTTGTTGAAAGTCTGGTTCCCTGTAATGGCCACACCCTGATCTGCTGCAACAGACACCACCTAAAAAGAGAACCAGAGGGAAGGTCAGGGCTGAGACAATTTCTGGGTGACAGAGATGTAGCTCAGTGGTAATGTCCCCCTTGCCTGGCATGCATATATAGTCTGAGCTCTGTTCCCAGCACAGCATAAACCTGGCTTCGTGGCACACGCTTATAATACCAACACTGAAGAGGGGGCAGGAGGAGCCAGGCAGTGGTGGTGACACCTTTAATCCCAGCTCTCAGGAGGCAGAGGCAGGCAGATCTCTGGGTTCGGGGTCAGCCTGGTCTACAGAGTGAGTTCTAGCACAGCCAGGGCTACACAGAGACCCTATCTTAAAAAACTAAAAAGGAATGATCAGGGTCAAGATCATCCTTTGAAGCTAGCCTGGGCTATCTGAGACCCTGGCCCCAACCACCACCACCACCAACGACACACCTCAGAGCATCTTCATTTAACTGTTATAATATCAAGGTGACTAGCAGAGTCTTTATTATACAGCTGAAACATTTTAAAAAGAGAACCAGGGAAGCTGAACGGTCTATCCAGGTCCACATAGCTACGGAGGGATAGGAACCAGGCACCTGATTCCAAAATTTGACAGAAACATGTTCCCAAATCACCCACAGGGCTGAGAAAGCTTGTACCACAGGCTGCTGGGAAGAGGGCTTTTCCAAATGGTTCCCAGGTAGTGCTGGTCTAGGGACTGAACTCCAAGAGCTATGTGATTGTTACACCTCTCTGAGAGGCAGAGGCAATGCAGTTAAGTCCTCTCTGGCCTAGGAAGGAACGAGAGAGAAACTCCATTTTCCCTGTGGAGGGCCACTGAGTTCAGCTCAGTATCTTCTTGAGGACAAGGATACACCTCCTTGTCCTTGAGAATAGGTAAACCAGCTAAGCATCCTTTCCCCACCCTGAGAATGCTCACGTGCCCTCCTTCTGACAGGCCCCCTTCTCTGGACCTTTTCTTCTTCCTGTCCTGGGCTAAGCAGCTGTTGGTGCAGGGACAGACAAACAGGTGGTGAGTACACTTCAACATGATCAAAATACAACAGGTAGGAGGCCCCAGGGCAGGCATCATCTACTCCAGGAATTCCCGAGGAGTACCAAACCTGGTTCCACATACCTGCCTCACTCCAAACTTCAGCTCTGCCCACCACTCAATGGAGCTGTATCAGCTGCCACATCCTGCACTGAAGAGCCCATAGGAGGCCCTAAATATGTGTGTGTGTGTGTGTGTGTGTGTGTGTGTGTGTGTGTGTGTGTGTGTGTGTGTGTGTGTGTGTTTTCAAGTTCTGTCATTCAAGGTCAGCCCCAGGGTGACCCATCAGACTAGAGACCAGAAATTCAGCCAAATTTCCTATTAAATCCAAGCCAAGGACAGCAGGGAACAGAGTGAGGGATGGAAACAAAGGAGAGGTGGAGAAACCATCATTTCTAAGCCACCCGAAGCATGACTGAGGTTTGGAGGGAAGGAGGGAACGCATGGATGGTTCCAAAGGAATGCACAGTTTGCAGAGGCAGCAGAGGCTGTGTAAATGGATCTGCGTACTCGGCGAAGAATTTTCCATGATGACATGCCTGCCCGACACCCCATCAGACCACAGGCCGCTTGCTGCTCTACCTCCCACTGTCATTCCCAAGACCAGGAGACATGGAAAACAGGGGATCTCACACTGACATTCTCCAAGGCGCTCAGGGGTCTATGCAACTAAGCATAAGAGCATCTTAGATGCTAACAGACCTGTAGGACCATCCAAACAGGTTTGCTCTTCAATTCTGGGGGATTGAACCCAGGTCTCACACCTGCTAGGATAGCTCTGGTACCAAAACACACTTTAGCCTTTAAAAGTCTCTATCTGGAGCAAGAGAATGAATGAGGGAATTCTAGAGTCCCGTGTTGACATTAAACAGATGGGAGAAAAGGCAGAACCATTCCAGCCCCCACCTGTTATCTTAGATAGAAATCTTAAACCAGACAGCTTGAAACCAAGCAGATAGAGTATGCAAGAGTGAGGATGTGGCTCACTGTAGAGTGCTCACCTAGCTTGTGTGAGACCCAGATGGCACACTTGCAATCCCAGCACTTGGAAGGTGGAAACAGGGAGTTTAAAGCCAGCCTCTGGTCAAGGCTCTGTCTCAAAAATAAATAAGCAAGGAGCTCGAGGGATGGCTCAGAGGCTTGATTACCAGCCCCCGCACTGGGCTGCTCACAATTGCCTGTAACAACACATTCAGGGAGAACCAGTGTTTTTTGGCTTCCAGTGGCACCTTCATGCATTTGCACATACCCAAATGCACACACATACATGTAATAAAACTCATAAAAATGTAATTTAGAGAAATAAATAATAGGCAGGGTGTGGTGGTCCATGGCTTTAATCCCAGCACTCAGAAAATAGAGGGAGATGGATCAGAGTTTGAGACCAGCCTGATCTATATAGCAAGTTTCAGGCCAGTTAGTTACACGATGAGACCCTGCCTCAAACAAACAAAAAACCAAAACAAATCAGTAAGTAGAAGAATGCCTTTGATTTGGATCTAAAATGGCAATGGGTTACCACCTCTAATCATTCCCACTGAAATCCTGGGGAACAAGAAAGATGTCAGAGCCAAGTTGCCTGTGTGCTTACAAAAGGAAAAAGAGTAAACTCCAGATATTCTGTTTTGAAACAGTCTCTCTATGAAGCCCAGGCTGGTCTCAAACTCAATTTTCCTGCTTTAGTCTCCTGAGTGTTGGGCTTACAGGCGTGCACCATCAACTCTTTACTCCTGAAAACTTCCGGGAGCCCCAAACAATTGGAATTAGTACGTTTTCTTCATTGAAGGGCTGCAGAGCCTCAATGTCATATGGAAAGCACTCAAACTCAGATCCAGCAAAGGGGGCCTGCAGTCACCCTCAATAATGCGAACTTGAGATCGGCACAGTATTCAGGTCCTTTCAAAGGCAGCTAAACATCCCTAAACAGTGCTCTCATCACCAATCCAGATAGAGATATCCACGGCCATGCCCAAGGCCCGGCCCTCTACAATGGTTCCTTTCATTTACTCAGTGCAGTTAGATCAACAACCACTCCCTTGGGCAGAAGATGCAAAAATAAGAACTGGTGCAGAAAGAGAAGAAGACCGCAATAAACTCAACAGGAAAACATGGTCAGAATCAATATAAAATGAGTATCATCAATTTTCAAATCTTTGCACTTTGAATCAGAGGGGGCTGGAGAGACGGTTCAGTGAGAACAGTTTGCCAAAACCTGAGTTCAGGTTTCCAGCACCCGCTTAAAAGCTGAGTGGGGTTGTATGCATCTATAACCACAGCGCTGGAAGCAGGACAAGGAGTCAGGTGTGCATCCATGGAGGTGGGTAGGTGAGGGCTTCTTCCAGTCTAGCTGAAACAGTGCGCTCCAGGTCCCCTGAATGACCTTGTCTCAAACAATGAGGCAGAGACAGCGAAGACACTCTACACAGGCCTCTGGCCTCTCCATGTACACTCATATACCGCTAAACACGTGCGCGCGCGCGCACACACACACACACACACTTACTTACTTACTTTGAAAAGGAAAAATGAAAAAGCTAGTATAGGACAGAGGGGAGAGTCCTTGGTCTCAGCTGACCATAGATCAACAAACACAAGGGTGAAAAGTAAACCCTGGGGTAGATTATCTACCCAGGGTTGGAGATAAGTCCATCGTGCTTCAGGATCAGTCCACACACAGTTCCACTCTGTGTCAGACCATACACGACATGTTAATCAATGATCTGAAGGCCGAGAAGAGCACCAGGGGAGCTTCTGTGAATAACGATCTACCTCTGCGGTCATCAGCTCCTGGTACTGAGAAGTGGTTAGGTCAGGGGTTAGCATCGTCCATCAGGAGGCTGTATGGTACAAGTGCGTATGTAAATTATGGAGCCAGTTCTAGTCTCTGGAAGGCTGGGAGATGGTGTTCACAGAGAGCATTGTATGTCAGGTGGGGGATACAGTTGTCAACAGACAGAATCTGTCTTCTCACAGGAGGTGATGCTGGCATGAAGTGGATAGTGGGCCAAAGGTGCCACATGCTATAGAATTCACAGGACAACCCTACCCATGATGCCTCACTGCTTGCCAAAGGCCACCAGTGATTTGGAAATCACGGAGAAAGGACTAAACAGCCACGTATCACAAGAGCTGAAGAGTATAGCATGGCACGGGGCATGGCAATGCTGGCCTTCCTGCCCTTACCCCGCTGGTGGTGTGTCAGCCTCAGCCTCTCCCAGGGGTAACAGGAGCCATGGCTCACCTGGTTTCCCCGTGACTGGCTTGAGTTCTCCTGAGTCATCCACCAAGGATAGATATGGAAGAGAGGCCTTTTCTGATTCAAAGAGCCCCTGACCCTATTAAACACCACGAAGCCAGGTAATGGTGGGAAGGCCCAGTACTCTTAAAAAGGCAGCAGAGGTAGTAGATGGGTACATGGGGTAAAGAGTTGGCACTCCAACATAAAGTTGGAGTCTGTGGCAACTCCACGCTTCCCTCCCTCCACTGTTCTAACAGCCCTGAGGCTCCCCATGCTGTTGCTTCCCCTGCCCACCATTCCCAAATGTGGCTGGCTTTGGAATCTGCACAGCTCCAAGTCAAAGGTGGGACAAGAATGGGGACGGGGAGGGGATGGCCACAGGACGGGACAGAGTGTTGATGTGGCCGGACACCTCCTTGCTTGGACTCTGACACATCCAGCACCTGCTCTTCCTGATTCCGCCAGACATCACTTAGCACTGAGCTGAGTCTAGATGTGAACTTGGGGAGGGCCAGTTACCCATTTTCCCACTGTGTGGAGTCATGGTTCTGGTGGAGATGCATGGCTGCCCATGGTTGGGATTCCACAGGGTGAGGAGGAGGCCTGAACCAGTCTCCCAGAACAGAAGGGCTGACCCAAGATGGAGGTCATCCCCGGGTCAGAGGAGGGCCGTGGGGGAGTTAGGCAAACCCTGTTAGACAAGGCGTCCTGTTCTCGGGGTTAGGGAAACAACTTTCGCGGGAGGAGGTGGCCCCTGTTCATTTGCAGTATTCTTTAACTTGGCTCCTACATTCACAAGAGACAATATTTTCATTTTCCTTCGAAGCCTGGAGGGTGATGGAGAGGGGGGCCGAGCCCGCACAATCCAGGCCAGGCTCCTGTTTGGGGACGGAATCGAGTTCCCCGCTTGTCACCTTTATCATAAAGCCAGTGTGATTTATTGAGGTCTTACTAAGTGCCAAACGTTGTGCTCAGCATTTTATGTGCCTTTTAGCCCATTTAATGAGGACAGAATTCTGCTGGGAAAGACACTATCATTTTTTCCACATTGCAGATGAGAATCTGAGGCTGAGACAGCAAGGAAGTAGCCAGAGGTCACAAGACTAAAAGCTACAAGGTTGGGACTAGAACCCAGGGCCATCTGGGTCCTAATCATGGTGATCCTGTCCCCTTCCCCAACAGAGGCCACAGGAAGGAGGCCTATGCATACTTCCACTCCTTCCCACCAGCTGAAAAAACAGTGCCCTAAAACCAGCCCAACCACTCCCATACAGTCGTCCAGTAAGGCAACATCCATGCCCCCACTCTGAACTATAGACACTGGCCATCCACACCTTCACACAGTCAGGTAGAACTTTTCTTTGCATGGAGCAATGGGAGCTGTAGCCAAGGCACAAGCCTATCTAGCTAACCAGCACCCATGCAGCTATTTGGCCTAGCCTGCAACTCCTGCAGAACTACTGCTGCCCCTGAAGAACTGCAGACCTATACAGTGCTCCAAGAGCTCCAGAATCCTTGTACTCTCATTGGCTGTTTCTGGATCCCTTCAATACTTTGTGTTCACACAGCCCTGCTGGCCTGGAAAGCCACCTCACCTACCCACAGTGCTTAAGATTGCAGACTTTGAAACTGTCAATCTCTCTCAGTGGCTCTTCCAGACACCACCTCCTAATTGTGCAGTCGTTATGCTGATATTTGGGCACATATGGGGACAGATACTGATCAAAGTACTTAAAACACTTCCCTCAGTGAATGGCTAGGCCCTGTAAAGCAGGTACCACTATTAGTCTATTTATAAAGATAAGAAAGCAGGCTCCAGTCCGAGGTCAGTGGTGCAGCTGGGATGTGAACCTGGGCAGTACCACTAGAGTACAGAGGAGAGGGTAGAGCATGCGTTAGGCTGTTCAGTACAATGAAGCCATGCTTGTAACTCACAAAAGAAATATTAAATGTGGCCAGAAAAGGTGGGTCCCTGAAATATAAGCTCCAAAAAGGGAGGGACTTTGCATTCCTGGAGCTTAGGCCTCTGCCTAACATGGTGTAGCTGCACATTTAATAACCATTAAGTGAATTTGAATGAAGAATGGGGTACTCTGGTCTCTGCTTATTTGTCTTCTGATACCTACACACTCCAACATCTTCAAGCATAGTTCTAAAGTTGTTTTTAAGATAAGGATTTTCATTGTGTGGCCCTGGCTGGCTTGGAACTTGCTATATAGACCAGGCTGGTCCCAAACTTACACAGAGAGCCACCTGTCCCTGCATCTCAGTGCTGGGATTAAAGGCTTGCACCATCATGCCTGGGTATAATTGGGTTTTAAACAATTTTATCTGCAACAAAGTAGAGGCTTTTGTCCAGCAGTAAAGGGGGGGCGTGTGTGCAGACTCCAGAAACAGTGGGGTATCCAGGATAATGCTGAATACTGGGGTGGGAAAAACTGGCAACCTCCAACCAAGGGACAGTGCATCCAGCTGAAGGGAAGGGAAGAAACCAGGCTGGAGAGGGGATGCATTAGGGGCAGAAAGAGCCAAGGAAAGGCCGCAAGACAGCAGAGCAAACGATGGCTAAGCTAGGGGTAGGGGAATACCCATGGGGTGACCAGATTGTCCTTCCTGTAGGAAGGACACCTGTCACCTCCGGAAACCCTCACAAAGGCAGTGGACATGGAAAGAACAGGAAAAGGGATATAGAAGTCAGTGCAGACTGATGTATTTACTACCCGCTTGGTACTTCACTGACTCTTCACCAACACCTCCTCTCCAAATACACTCACCCCTAGTCACAGAGATAGTGGCGATGACAGACTGAGTCATCTCAGGTACAGGCTGTCCTCGCCGAACCAGTTGGACCTACCTGGGATTGAGCTAGCTGGACAGGGTCTCCCAAAGGCTAGCAGCAGGTCATGGGTAAAGTACATGGCTGCTATGGGCCTGCATTTTTTTTTGAACACACGAGGGACATCCAGGACCCATTGAGGGCTGGCCAAGTGTACCTGTCATCAGCATGACAGCTCATCTGTCTTTCTCTGTCTAAATTAGGAGCATGGGCACTGTAGACATATGAGATCCACATAAAGGCCACTTGCCCACAAGGAGAGACAGGAGAGAGTGGGTAAAACCTGGACAGGGCTAGTTCTCCGGCTATGCCTAGAAGGCAGGGCCAACAAGAAGAGATGACAACTGTCGATTCCTTTTTCTTCCTACATAATCCCATCACTTGGCTTCCTCAGGCCACATGGAGAAATCACTGTGTCTCCGTAGTTAGGATGAGCAAGGAGAAACCAAGGCACATATAAAGTGCCCTATCCATACTTCAAAAGAGAACAGTATGGTCTCTCTCCAGTTCTAAGCCATCCTCACCAGTTTGCCATTCAACTAAGCAAACAGCAGGGTCCCAGCACTGCACTCAAGGCCAGTAGGGATAGATGGCAACTTCTATGAACCTTCCTAACTCTGCTCCTAACTGTCCCCAGGTCGGCCTGCCACTGGCCTCACATTCATTCACTGTCCCTGTCCACTTGGTCTCTAATATGACCCCCTCCAGGTGGGAAACCAAGGATATAAGGAGGCCCCATGGGAAATGGAGGGGTTCTCTGCACAAAAGTTAACACTTAGACACCTGTCAGGTAAATATTTGTAGATTTGTAGATTTGTAGTTTGGGCCTACTGAGTACAGCAACTGTCAGTTTTGTGTTTTAAGCTACAGACAGGCATAGGTCAAAGGCAGGAGACCCCAAACCATCCTTCATCCCCTAAAGCAGTTTGGGAATTAGGGTGAGAACTGAAGAGCCAATGTGGGGAGTAATAGTATACCCGGCTGATCAGTTGGTCCCCACTCAATCTGATAATCCCCACTGAGACTTGGGGACATTATCAAAAATATTTTGGAAAGGCTAGAGATACCACTGCCTTTCCTGGAATTAAAGGCATGAGCCGCCACCACCCAACAGGCTCACAGATTTTTAAAAAATTCCCCCCAAAATTGCCAGGCAGTGGTGGCCCACACCTTTAATCCCAGCATTTGGAGGAAGCAGAGGCAGGCGAATTTCTGTGAGTTCAAGGCCAGCCTGGCCTACAGAGTGAGTTCCAGGACAGCCAGGGCTACACAGAGAAACCCTGGCTTGGGGGGAGGGAAGGGATCCCCCGAAAATGAGGCATGGTAATGCACGCCTGAAATCCTGATATTCCAGGAGAGGCAAGAGAAGAATCGCAAGTTCAAAGTAAGACTGAACCATCAAAAACAAAAAACACACCAAACCAAATAATCTCTTTCAAGACAAAATAAAATAAAAACAAAGCAAACAAAAAACCTTTAGCAGCTGCAGGGAGTGGGAGCTGAGAACTCAAGCCTATCTTTCTGTCTGAGCAGACATAGGGCAGGGGAAGGAATTCCTGGTATTTTCTTCACTGCCTTCTCACCAGACCAGGGTGACCGGGGTGTGTCTCAGAGGGCCATAATTCAGAGCAAGGTATAGGCAAGAGTCTAATGGTACCACTTCCCTCCTTGTGCCAGCTGGAGGCCCAGCTCCCAGTGGTCTTGCCTTACCCATGATAGAGCCTCTACCAAGACCTGGAGACTTCCAGGAACCTTTAGCCTCTCTGCCTACATCTTCTCTACAAAAGACCACCTGACCGTAACCTAAAATCCCAGTTCTCTACTGCGCAGACCAGTACCCTTTCCTCACCTCACCCTCCTCTTCTTTGGCATCTTCAAAATATGCATTGCTCTCAGCATGGAATATTTCTCCCATGTCAGGAGCCTGTCTTCCTCATATCCACTCAGGCTGGAGAGGAGGCCCTCCCTGTCTATACTCATGCTTCATTCTTGAAGGAACATGTCCAGTGCCCAGCCAGCCTGCTGTCCCTTCACCCACTGAAGAAAGCAACCAGCCAGAGACCACCCACTAAGTACAGGTGAGGCTACACACACACACACACACACCCATACACCCACCCCCCCCCACACACACACATCATGGTGATCTTGCAGAGAAACGCAATACCCAGATTTAAAGTCTGAGCCCCAGAAACCAAGGCAGCCCATTAGGCAGGATGGAAAATAGCACACTTACTCTCCACATGTTTTATGGGGTCACTATAGAATTATCCCACTTAACCGTGCAGTGTTTTCCAAGACAGCATAGTAGGTGCCAGAAAACGGGAAGCTATGTATTGCTTGGACCAATGAGACCACAGTACTATGGGACCACAGCACAGTGACGAGAAGAGTAATGGGTAGGTAGCGGACACAGTGTGGATACACTGGATGAAAAGAAGGGGTGATTCATGCCCCAAGCACGAAGTAGCAAAGGGCATGAAATTTTACCATGTGACTCAGAACAGTGAGTTAGTTAAAGTTCATGAATTACTTCTGGAATTTTCTGTTGAATACTTTTGGACCGCAGCTGACCATAAGTAATCAGAAATTATAGAAAGTGAAACCACAAAGGAAGATTACTGCACTGTGGCTTCTTGACCTGGACAATACCTTAACAGGGGAAGGGAAACCATTAGCTAGGTCTTACCCCCAGAGAAATAGTCAGGGCTTGAATTGGAAAATTGATACTTACAAGCTGTTCCAGGTTTCACATGTGTGTGTGTGTGGGGGGGGGTCGAGTGTGTGTCTTGTATGTATGTGTATGAGCACAAGTGTATGTGCACATAGAGGCCACATCTTTGGGATCTTCCTCGGCTCCTCTCCACCTATTTTTTTTAGGCAAGGTCTCTCACTGAATCTGGAACTCAGATTCAGTTAGGCTGGCTGGCTAGCAAGCTCCAGAAACCCAACTGTCTCTGTCACAGGGCTGGGATTACAAACACTTTTCTGCACCTGGATTTTTACATAGACATTGGCTGTGAACCCAGGCAGGTTCTCACGCTTGCAAGGCAAGCATTTTTCTGACTGAACCATCCTCCCCATCCCCTCAACCAATTTTCAAAAACAGCTGCCCTGAACCCAAAGGGATTAAGGTCTGCCCCCGCCCCAAAGTCAGCACTTTGTGACTGTCTTCCCATCCAACTTTGGGATTCCCCTGCCGCCCTCACAGCCCTCTCTCAGCAGTCTCTGTGGAGCTCAGGGGCACCGCCCACAAGGTCTCACGCTCTCTCGAACTCCTGAACTCCCGGGAACACACTTGTGCCAAAAGGGAGCAGCAGGGCTTTAGCAGTTACTTCTGGGTTTCCGACTTTCACAGGCCTGGGAACCCTGTCCTCACTTGGAAGGGACAAAGAAAACAAGGCAGGTGGCCCTCCTGCCCCCATTGTTCTCAGCCTGGGATGGTCACCTGCCCTGTTCCCAGCAGCCAGCACTCCTCCCATGAGTGCAGAGAACAGAGTCTGGCAGGGACTGGCTGAGCCAGGAGTACAGGGAAAGGCTGGAGGGATCTGAGCTCAGGATGGAATGTCAGCAAGGACACTGAGGCACCTGGAGGTTGGAAATCGCTGTGCATGGATGCAGTCACAGAGCACAGCTGCTTGCTCAAGAACTGGCCTTGGGGAACAGGAAGAGCCCTTCCCTCCCAAACATGCACTCCAGCTGGCCCCTCTGGAACCAGCTCTTAGGATTTACCTACAGCCTACAACACAAGGGGGGCATCTCTCATATCCCTGAAGCATCTCTGAACCCCCAGTTCACCACCGCCGCCGCCGCCCTCCCCCAAGCAGCTCAAGCCCCTGCCTGAGATGCTGGGCCTTGGGTTTCATCCCTTTCTACCGCCAGAATCTAGACCCCAACATGTCTGGCATCTCTCTGCTCCGACCAATGCCAAGAGGGTACCCTCAGTGTGTGTGTGTGTGGGGGGCAGGGAAATAGCTTCACAGGCCTGCCAGGCTGAGGATGTGGCTTAGGGCTCTGAGAAGAGGCCCCTGTACTGAATTTATCCATTCCAGACAAGCAGGCAGACCTCTTGGCTCATTCTCCTGGATCAAAAGGTGGGAGCTCTCCATTCCCTTCTAGTCCACACAGCAGGCATCAGTACCCTAAGGCCTTAAAACCTCCCCTACACCCCTCTCTGTTACAGGAGAGTCAGGATTATCCCTGGATACCCCTCTTACCATTTATAGACGAGGAATCTTCCAAAGGGCTCAGGGACATGGTTGAAAACACACAGCAAGCTGGTGGCAGAGCCATAAGGAGTCCCAACTCTTGGCTAAGGGTCTCTTTCCACAGAAAAACCTGACATCCAATGTCAACCCTGGGACTGTGTTAGGGAATGCCACCCAAGACAGAGCCAGAAGGTACAGGGAACACTGAAAAGAGGGCCAAAGGCATATCGGTGGAATGCCAAGAAGTGCCATCCTCTGGGTGTGGTGTAGCTGTGGCACTCAGGAGCATATAGCAGCTATGGCTATTTGTACAAGATCAAGTCAGTCAATAATTCTAGCATGGATCAAGGAGGGGCTTGTGAGAGTCCATCTGCCCCTAGATGAGGAGGTATCAGCACCTAATGCCTTTGAGGGAAGGAGGATTAGTTTTCTTAGGGATTGTGGTTCCTGGTAGGTTACCCTTGTGGGCAAAGATAGCACTAATTAGGATAGCATGATGGCAGGAGGGACACATGCTGGGGGAGATGGTTGGAGAGTTGTGGATATGATCAAGAACATGTATACGTGTATGGAACTGTAGAAGACTCTGGGTGACTTAGCATGGTAGGAGCTATGGTCACGCACTGATCTAATCTTGACTACATCTTTAGGGTGTGTGCACACTTAGGCTCCCTACTTTAATCAGTTCAGCACTTGACCTTGAGGAGAGATGGAAGGAGTAACCACAGGAAGCCATGCTCTTAAGGTTTCTAAAAACAGCACCTTGAGTACGCTACAAAGGAGGTCACCGTGGAAACCGCTGACTGGCCATCTCTCCATCCATGGCAGACAACCTGGGAGAGGCAGCAAAGCTGCCCTGCCTTGTGACTGCTTGCTTCCTGGCCTCTGTAGCCAAGGTCTGCACTGAACACACATGTCCAGAGTGCCAAGCTCACTTCAAAGCCCCAAGTATCCAGTTTGGGACCCTCCTTTGGGAACTCTAGGGTAAAGATTCTGTTTGGAGCAGACATACCCAGGCTCTAACCCCACAAGCAGGTAGAACATGCAAGCAGGTAGGGCATGTCCTGATACCATCCAGGCTTAATTACCCATCTCTGTAAAACAGGAGGACCATTGTTCCATTTAAGCTAGGGTGGGAATTATGGTTCTGGACACACAGCATGTTCTACCAGTGGATATTGGGGGGGGGGGGGGGAAAGTAGATGTGGTCATGGTTGTTTTACAAATAGAACAAGGGTCTGTGACTGTTGTGTGTGACACCACCTTTGGACACCTATCAGTGCCCTGAAGATCAGAGATTGGGACAGTGGCTTGAGCTTGGTGCATTTTCACTCATGTTTCTGTAGGCGATGTCCATGGCTCATGATCTTCCTTCAATCAGGTTTCATCTCCACTATCTCCTTCCAGGGCTTCAACACAAGTCATCATGCTGTCAGGCCATCTGTTTATCTGACTCATTACGTATATTGCCTAAATGGGTCAGAGCTCAGAAGGCAGACTGCACTCAGGCCATTAAACCCAAAGCAGAGCCTCCACCGGAGAGCACTCCATATTAAACAATGAAATGATGGGGTCTCTAGGACAGCTGCCTGCTGGGGACATCATGTGGGTGTCCCCATGGCTGAGGTGGGTGAGGTACACTACTAGTGCTGTGGTGGTAACTGCTTCCAGGCCCTGGTGGCTTTCCCCTTCCCCAGAGGTTCTGGCCTGTTGAGTCAACTCTGTGGACTTTGGAATCAAATTCCAGAGGAAAGAGACTGGGTGGGGAGGGGAGGGTGGAGCTGAGAGAGGGATGTCCAAGGTGGTTGAAGGTCAGCAGGTCTTTTGGTGCATGCCACTACCTCAGGCTCTCCTGGAAGGAGAGAAGGAAGCCCTTTCAGATCTGTGGAGCATCCCAATTCCAGTGACTGCCAGTTCTGCTTCATGGAGCACAGTTGCCTACGTTGGTTCTCCCAGCTCTTGCCTCCCCAATGGGATGTCTGCTCCTACCTGCTGTCATATGTTACTTCCAGGTTTTATACCTGTACCCTTAGGAGTAGTGGTTGGTTGACTTTGTCCCGTTGTGGCCTTCAAAATGTCACAGACAACATAGCAAGCTTCTCCACCCCACCTGGACATCCTTTCTTCCACCTGTGGCTGGCAGCTTAAATACTGAGTAACTAACTACTCATCCTTAAAGGCTGGGGTTCTGAAGCAACCCATTGATTATAAACCTCTTCACTAATTAAAAAATAAAAGCCTACAAGGGGTGGTAGGTGGCGTTATTAACTCCAGGAAACAGTCTACCTTATGGCTTGTCCCCCTCTCACCCAAATATGGTCTCCAGGACTAGTCTGAGGGGCTGTCATTCCACCATGCTCTAAACATGATCTTGCCCCATCTTCTCCACAAAGCTCCCTGCCCACTCCTTCTGAAAGCCAACCACCTGTCACGAAACCCTTTCCTTATTGCCTGACTCTAACCTAACCCCCCCCCCCCCCCGGCTGTGGTCCAAGCCCATTTCCTCTACTTTAGTCACTGGCTGGAGACAGACAACAGCTGGCCTCCATCCTCTCTGGAATAAATTGTACAAGAAACTGCCAGGAACCGGGCATAGCATCTTGGCATAGATGGTACTCTGTGGGTCAGGGGAAGGAGGGGGAAGTGCAGGAATGCTTTCTCTGCCTCAATGGCTTCTGAGGTCCAGACTCAAAAGACCTAGTAGGAGAAGACTGGGTCACAACTGAGACTATGACACCCCACAACCCCAAAGTCACTGGGCAACGTACAAGGAGGACTACGACCCTGAAATATAGGCCCTCCCTCTCAAATCTCACTGGGGTTCTGCCCATAGGACACCACCCCCTATTTAGTCACCACAAAGAGGACATATAGAGGAACACCAAACAGTGAGGGAAAGTGGCCCTCACCACTCAGGCACGTGGGAAAACAGAGGGGCCACCCAGAATAGCTGGCCCTGCTTTTCTACTCTGCACGAATGGTCCCCGCCGCCCCCCACACTCCTATCATCATAGGCCAAATACAGTGTAGGATGTGACCAGGTTAAAAGGCATGGCCATTTTGCACTGAGGTGATGGAAAAACACAGCTGGGGCTCTTCCAAGACAGAGGGGGCTGGGCTGAGGTGAGGGTTGTGGCGGGAGCTGAAGAAACCTCCCACTCTCACTAACCTGGGGCCCAGGACCAGAGACAAGCTAGGCAACAGGAAATGGAAAAAACTCTGCTGCTGGCACAGCACAAGAATCTTACCAGAGACAATGGCCCACTGCCAAAACTAGGGGACAGAAGTAAGCAGGACCCTGCCCTGCTTACACACCTGCCCCACCCCCAAGGTCGTGGGTAGTTTTGTTTTGTTTTAAACAGGGTCTCACTAAATAGCCCAGACTGGCATGCAATTTGCTGTGTAGTCCAGGCTGGCCTCGAATTTTGTGATCTTTTTTTGTCTCAGCCTACTGAGTGCATACTTTGTACTTAAGCAAGAACATTCCTCCATACCAGGCATGTGTCACATCACAGCCCCCAGGAGACTGAGGCAAGAGGACCCCAAGTTCAAGGCCAGACCAGGTGATATCATAAGGCCTTTTTCTCCAAACAACAATCACAAGCAAAAAACCCTTACATTGTTTAAATCCTTAACTCCCCTCCCTCATGTTTCCTTCTAGGTGGTGAACACTCAACTGACAAGTCTGCTCAGTGCCAGCTTACTGCCTGGTCCCCTGAATCATGGCCTCAGTTTCTTCACTTATAAAATATAAATACTCGCTCGCACGCGCACACACACACGCAGAGAAAGAGAGAGAGAGAGAGAGAGAGAGAGAGAGAGAGAGAGAGAGAGAGAGAGATCGATCACAGGATATGGTCCTCAGCATTGCAGCAAAAGGGTCACAACAAGCATGAAGCCAGGCAGAGGCTCTTTAGCTTGCAGAATATATAGACATTGGGGATTGTGGGGAAAGGAGGGCTGGGTGTGGCTATGGGAGACTGAAAGGAAGGATGAACAAATGTTGATGTGTTCCCAAGTCCCCAAGGCTCAAGCATTTCCCCCACAGCAGCAGGAAGGACTCTCTTGGAATTGCCAGAGGGTCCATCCATCCTCACATCTGCTGAAGCAGAGGTCCTTGAGCTGAGTCAGTGGTCACTTAGAAACTAACCTAGAAGCTGGAGAGATGGCTCAGCAGTTAGGAGCCTCTTCCAGAGGACTCGGTTTCGATTCCCAGCACCCATGTGGCAGCTCACAACCATCTGTTAACTCCAGTTCCAGGGGATCGAATCCTGTCTTCTGTTTTCTGGGGGACTAAGCACACAGGTGGTACATATGCAGGCAAAACACCCATACACATAAAATAATAATAAAACTAGCCCAGCATCAGACATCAGGACACATCCTGACCTCTTCATGGCAGTTGGCCCACCCCATTCTAACATGAGGCTTCTGGTCAATCCCAAGAAACAGGGTAATCAATCCCAAGAAACAGGGTAAGACCAAAAGTCAAGATGGGAGAACAAGGAGGTCTTTTTCACCTTCAATCTCCCCAGGGGCCTCTGAGCCATTCTCCTCTATAGAGGGACAAGGGGGCAGCTTTGTCTGGCTGCTGCAAATGCCATGTACAGCCAAGGACCAGCACCCCACCCAAGTGTAGGGCAGTCACTCAACCCATTTAACCCAAAAAAGGTGGGACTGGAGCCATGGCTGGACATTCTGTTTCACGCAGCTTGGAACATAGCCAACTGATTCATTTACGTGTTTGCTGAGCCACAGCCATGTGCCCAGAAAGGGGCAAAACAAAGGCAGGGCAAGCCACTGCCTGCCCAGGAGGATCAGTAGCCTAAGCAGAGGTCAAGGTGGTGGATGGAATTCCAAAGGATACCTACCAGGAGAGGACAGAGAACAATCAAACAGTGAGGCTAGGACACACAGTGGAATAAGCAAAAGGCACAAAGACAGCAAAGGCAACTAGACATGGTGGTACATTCCTGTTATTCTAACACTCAAGAGTCCAAAGCAGGAGGTTCACAAGTACAAAGTTAGCCTGAGCTACATGGCAAAATTTTGTCTCAAAAATAAAGCAAAGCAAACCAGACAGGAATAAGCTAGGACTAAAGTAATCACTTAAGGCATATATTTCATCCACTTCAAAAAAAAAAAAAATGCCCATCTCACCTCCCTTTCTCTCTCCCCACTTTTAGGGTCCTCTGAGAGCAGGAAAGCAAGATGACTAGGCAGACAGGTATGTGATATTGCCAGCACCTTCATGTTGTACTCCTGTGACTTAGATATGATGTGAGTGCCTGCCAAGGAAGGGTTCATGGGATGAAATTCAATCTCCGTGGTGAGACGTTAAGAGGGTGGAAATTTAATCCAATTTGGTGTTCTGAGCTGCTTTAGGGAGGGGATCAGGATTGTATAAAGTCATCAGGGTGGGGCCCCTATGACTGAGGCCTAGTAGCTTTATAAGAGAGCAGATACACACACACACACACACACACACACACACACACACACACACACACACACACACACACACACACCCTGCACCACAGTCTCCTACTCTAATACTTGTTTTTCAACATGTGCTATGTGCATCAGCTTCAGGATGCTGCCAGCAAGAAGCCCATGGTCAGACGCAGGCCCTTGATGGTGGGCCAAAATAAACCACTTTTCTTTGAGACTTACGAAGTTATCTGTGGTATTGCATTATCAGCAACAGAAAACAAAGCAGCTCGCAGCCTGCAGACCAGCAGAACTCTGCACTATGACATACACTCAGCTGTACAAGCTATTGAGCACTTCAAACTTGGCCAATGACTGAGCAGTGCGATCTGAACTTTCTTCATTTATTCATTTAAACAGCTTCAACGAGCAATAACATATTAAGAAATAAAAGCACATCTTGGCATATCCCACCCGTAGAATCTATATCAAGCATACCCGACCTACATCTTCCCCAGTGTGTGCCCTCTCTGAACTATCCTACTTCATTTCTTGCCTGAGCTCCTGTTTCCTGTTAATCTCAAACACAGGGTGAGATTTCTTGGGCCGCAGGAAGGTGACAGGGCTGGAGACATACAGACCTCACTTGTTTATAGACCTCCGAAAGAATGGCCCCCCATCCCCACCTATGCAAGACACCGACCAATCCTAGGAACAACTGCCAGATAGATCGCAGTACAATGGAACTAAACTATGTGCCTTTCCTGACCCATGTCAGGCTAGATGACCAGTCTTACATCGTGTGTGTGTGTGTGTGTGTGTGTGTGTGTGTGTGTGTGTGTGTGTGTGTGTGTGTGTAGGAGTACGTGTACCAATGCGCACCAAAGTTGATTTTGGGTGTCTCCCTCAATCTCGTTCCCTTTATTTTTTCAGATAGTGTTTCTCAATAAACCTAGAGCTCACTGATTGCCTAGCAGGACTGGCCAACAAATCCCATGAATTCTCTTTTCTACTTCCTCAGCCTTGGAATTAGAGGCACACACAGCTATGGCTGGCTTTTTATATGGGTGTGGAAATCTGAACTCAGGTAAGACAATAGCGCCAACTCTGCAGCCTGATCTCAAACCCCCACCCGTTTCCTTCAGCCCCTGGCACCATTACTCAGTTCTAGAACGTTCTCGTCACCCTGAGCACTGGCTTCCCAGCAGGTTACACTCTAATAACTAAACTGAAAGACGACACTTCCACCGTTCACTGACTACTGAGGGGGTACTGGCTTTCAGAGGACATTCTGTTAAAATGAGATTTGTGTCCCCCCACACATTAAGAACATCCAGTGTGCAGTGGGTGAATGGTACGTGCATGCATTTCATGCCATAAAAAAAAGCAAGTTCTTTGTTATAAACACAATTCGACTGCATTACAGAAAATGTGCAAGGCAGAAAGAAAAAAAGCCATCAATAACCCAGTCTCCAAACCTTGGCCCTGCTTGGCTTCTGTTTTTAAATTGAGTTTCTGTGACTCAGTACTAAACTTACATCCCCTGGCTCGTGTTTGTATATTTGAAGTGTGGCTTGAACCTCAAACCTGCTTTTAAAATCACTCAGTGGAAACCACTCTGCCCCAAGCAGCTCAGGAATCAGGGTTTCCATACCATCTGGGTAGGGGCCACCCATGCCACAGGCTGAAGCAGGCCAATGTGATCAATAAACACAGGTTAAAACTGTGTGAGCAGAGCAATGGGGCAGAATGTGAAACAGTTACGAGGACAGATAAGAAACTGGCTTCAGGAAGCTTAGTGTCAGGGGAAATTTTAAGATATGGGCACGAAGAAGGGTTAGGGGACAATGCTTGCTTTGCATATGCAGAACAAACAAACCCAAAGATACATAAGAAGCCCCAGAAGAACTGATGACATGAAGTTTCAGTCCCAGGCATTCTAAAGACAAGACTGTCAAAACATGCCTCTGTTGGGAGGGGAGAAGGAGTTAGAAGAAAGAGAAGGGGAGAAGGAGAGGGGAGAGGAGGACAGGAGGGAGCAGGAAGTCAGGGGAGGAACGGAGGAGAGCAAGAAAAGGGATACCATCATAGAGGGAGCCATTATAGTTTGAAAGAGAATTCTGGCACTAGGGAAATGTCCAGAGATCTACAAGGTCGATCCCATCTAACAATCTAAGCAATAGCCAAGAGGCTGCCTTAAGAGCCCTTCTCCAATAATGAGAGTGATGACTATCTTATACGCAATCCTAGTGCCTTCATCCAGTAGCTGATAGAAGCAAACGCTGAAACCCACAGCTAAACACTGGGCTGAACTCTGGAATCCAGTTGCAGAGAGGAAGGAGTCATGAGCAAAGGGGTCAAGACCAGGCTGGAGAAACCCACAGAAACAGCTGACCTGAACAAGGGGTTGCTCATGGACCCCAGACTGATAGCTGGGAAAACAGCATAGGACTGTTCCAGACCCCCTGAAGGAGGATGTCAGTTTGGAGGTCTGGTTAATCTATGGGGCCACTGGTAGTGGATCAGTATTTATCCCTAGTACACAAATGAACTTTGGAAGCCCTCTCCTCATAGGGGGATAATCTCTCAGCCTAGACACACTGGGGAGGGTCTAGGCCCTGCTCCAAATGATATGACAGACATTGAAGATCCCCCAAGGAAGGCCTCACCCTCCCTGGGGAGCAGTAAGGGGTTAGGATGGGGGACCGGTGGGGGGCAGGGGATGAGGGGAGAGGGGGGGAACTGAAATTGGCATGTAAAAGACGCTTGTTTCTAATTTAAAAAGAGAGAAAATAAAATAAAATAAATGCCTTTGTTAATCTTCAGGGTACTAGGTAGCAAAAAGAACCTTCTAGAATAGTACCCAAAAGTGCCCTCAATGACTGGAGGGGGTGGGAGGACACTACCAAAATTCCTAGGGAGGTTGTGATGCATTTTCACCAGCAACCTATGGACCTGCCTCTGGAACTCAGTGTCCTGGCCAAGAAAGTGGGACAAATAGGGGCAGGAGTGCTGTCTGTCAGCCCCCAGGTGCTTGCTGGATGGGGAGAGCCTGCTTAGACCATCTTCTGGATTGGAGTTGGGCACACTGAAATTTGCCAAGGGAGGCCTGGAGGCTGCTGGCAGGCAGAGGCAGAGAAGACCCAATTAGCTTGGCTCTAGCTGTTCATTAATGGTTGGTTGTTCATGAATGACTACTCTCCTACAGGGTCCTCAGTTTTGGATGCAACAGGGCACAAGTCAAGAGCCCTGTTGGGGGGGGGGGAGAGTCCTGTGGAGAGCAGTGGGAAAGAAAGTGGACATGACAAACCCTAGAGCAGTGTACTGACAGATGGGGCTCAAAGGAAGCCAACCCCAGACCCAGCATCAGGGCATACCACCATAACAACCCAGCCTATATTCATTTTCTTAGCAAGAGGACAGTGGTAGCTACAGTGTGTTATGTTTGTACCTACTTCTGAGCACTGTATGGTACCACCCCCAACATACACTAAGCCCCACCTCAAAGGCTTGGCATCTAGTATTTCTCTTCATTCCCACAGCCCTTTAAACCAGTACTGAGCCTACGACTGGAATTCCCTGTTTAATTGGCCTTCCTGAACAAACCTTAGGCTAAGAGAGATGCAATGGCCCAGTGGCACACTAAATCCTGAGGGTCCCCAAACACAGGTCAGTGGGTCCCAGTCAGTGGGCTAGTCATTCCAATGGATATATGGCTGGGACCAAAGTCTAGAAAGGGGAAGAGGTGTACGGAAAAGCTGTTAATCAGGACACCCTCCCTCTTCCTGTTACCTACCTTGGGGGTGCTGACAAGACACTCCCATCCCAGCCTGCCCCACTTAGCCTGCTCAGCACTTATGCCCTTAGCAGCTCTGGAGGGGGCAGGGATGCTGAGAGGGGAAGGGCATCCTTCCAAAGCCAACATTGGCAGGATGCATTCCACAGCCCAGGGGACATAAGTTTTATTTGAACAGCAGTGATGGGGAGGAATGGGCTTGCCGTTCCTTGTACTCCAGGGTCGTCCGTGGACAGGTACCTACCTCCATCCTGCATGGGGGGTGGGGTACAAGAGCAGCAAGAATGCTACAGTAGACAAAGGCCACCCTGGCCAAAATAAACATCCACAAAGCTCTCTTCCCCAACCTAGCCCTCAGCATACTACAAGCAACCTAGCTGTCCCTGGCAGGGACGCGTCTAGGTGGCATGTGAACCACCAGAGGAAAGAAAGACTAAAGATTCTCTCCCAAGTGCTAAGCAGTGTCCTATGAGGGGTGGGATCACCAACCCTGGGGAAGCCAAGTAGAGATGCCTATCACAAGTGTGGCTCTATCTGACAAACAGGTAACAGGTGACACCTCACAACTAAGAGGTGACTACACCTCCCCCTCCAGCTCCTTAATTCTTTCTTGTAGGATCCTTTTTGAGGGTCCCTGGCCCATGGTCTTGTCAAAGGACAGGAGGCTGAGGTGGTACATGGAGATCAAGGGCTTCTTAGGGATGTTGAAAACAGGGGTGGGGAACAAGCTGGAGGCATTGTTGATAGCTCTGACATTATCCAGGTTTTCCTGATTTACAAGTTTTTAATGCCTAAAGTGGTAAACAGATCTACATATAGTCTATTTGGGCATGACAAGATGGTACCTGGGATGTCAGAACCCCAGAGGCTACAAAGAACAATGCTCAGGGCAATTGCTGAAGCTAGGAACAACCAGGAAGTGTGGAGAAGACAAGGTCTGAAGAGGACTGGGGATGTAGTTCAGTAGCATGTATGAAGTCTTGGGTTCAACGACCAGCACCAAATGAAAATGTGTGGTGCATGTGCCTGCAATTCCAGCACTCTGGAGGCAGAGGTTCAAGGTCATCCTTAGTTAAAGCCAGCCTGGGCCACCTGAGAGCGGGGGAAGGAGTGATTTGTGCCTAGCAAGTCTCTAAAATAAAGACCCACTTAGCAGCGCTCTGGCTCCAGACTCATGCCTGTGTGCAAGCAGATAACTGGCTGGGTGATCCTGGCTCAATTATTCAACTTGTGTGCAAGAATCCTTATCTCATACCATTCATTGCTGTGGCTGTGTGCCTCTCTTTTAGCCACCCCTCCCCCAAGTAATCTGTTAACAGTGGACCTCAAGGTCACCAAATGTGGTAACACATGCCTTTAATTCCAGCACTCCCAAGGCAGAGGCAGAAGGATCTCAGTGAGTTCCAGGCCAGTCTAGTCTTTGTAGTGAGTTCCCAGCCAGCCACCTGGGTACATAGTGAGACCCTGTCTTAAAAAGAAATAACAAGATAAACCTCAAAGATCTTGGTCAAGTTGGGAGATACGCGCCACAGGCATGCAGGCCTGCAGAACACCTCTCCTTCCAAAGAAGGTTGATCCTGAGTTCCCTATCTGCATCGAGGTCCACCAGAATCAGCAGAAAGAATCCTGATTATCTTAAAAATCAACAGTCCACCTCCCTACCCCACCACAGGCCCAGGCCATTGTGAGGGATGAGTAGCCCAAGGCTTTTCCAGATTGGGGGCCAAAATCCCAGGCTGCTGGGGCAGTGCCCAGGAGAGCCATTGGCAGGTGTGGTAATCACCTTTGACTGACTGACCTGCCCTCTGAGGCCACTGTTCCCAAGAAGCCTTTCCTTAATTGCCTGCCCCCCAGCTTCTAATTGCTCTTCATTGCACTTCCCCACCCCTGGTAGGTAAGCAGTTGTCTTAGACAAAGTTGTGTAACTTTCCCTAAAGGGCTGGGCCCTGGCTCCAGGAGGCTGGTTAAATAACTACTAAGCTCCTTCCAGTCTTACATTTTCAAGCTTTGCAGCCAGAAGAGGTGCCCTCTATGTCAATCACCTCCTGCAACCTCCATGATGGGCTGGAGACACCAGCCAACAAACAGTTCAGTACTGGAGAGAGTCCCTAGGAGAGTGGAGTGGAGGATGGGAGTGGGTCTCAGTCAGATCCCTTCTGCCCCAGGCTCTAGACTGGCCCAGAAAAACATCCTCCCTTCTGCACCATACTGGGAGCTTTCCACACCAGCAACATTTACCTTTTCTCCCATCAGTGCTCATTGGCAGGGAAGCCAGGCCACCCTCCCACCCCCATCTCAAGGAAGGGTGTGCTGGGCAAGTTAGGACAAGAAGTGATGCAGGTTCTGCACCCCCAAATACAATCAATACCTTTGTGATTTAAAGGCAATGCTATAAGGATGTGGTGGGCTACAAAGATGTATCATCCAGTGTAAGGACCTCAGTTCGGATAGCCAGAAACCAAGTCCCAACTGACAATGCCACCCTAATCCCAGCACTCTCTGCAGTGAAATAGGAGACAGGGGCAAAATCCCCATGGTCCAGCTACCCTGCTGTACAAGCTGGGAACTAAGATTGTGTTTCAAATAAGGTGACCTTCCATACTGCACCATTGCACACGAACACGCACACCCACACCCACTCACAAACATGCAGGCATATGATATCAAGCGTGTGCGTGTGCGTGTGTGTATGTACAGAACTGGGCTAAGTATTACCTCTATGAAAAAAGGCCCAAAGCCAAACCTGCTTTTTTTCTGCTCCATGAACCTGAACTTGCCCACAGATCACATGCATCCCTGGATAGCTACGCATATGGCCAATACATTTGCAGATCATAATGTCATATAATGTGTACAAGTTAGACAGATTTGCCACCAGCTTTGTCACTACTTACCAGGGCCCTGGTTTCCTTTCAACAAATGGGATAGCATATATTTGGCTATGGGGTAGAGGTCCCCTCCCAGTGTCAGACCCATGCAGGAAGCAGAAGAAAGTATCAAATGAATGGTTCTGGAGACCCTTGGAAAAGGCAAGGTGGAGGGTGGGGTGGGCACCAAGCCTGCATCAGCAAGCTTTTTAGAAGACTGGGTGGGGTCACCTGGGTGCTATAGGAAACACCCTGCAAACACTTCTGCTCCCTCCCCTTGTTTCCACAGCCCAATGTGGCTGTCTGTGGTCTACCCTGGCACACCACAGACTATCAGCTATAGAGAGCCACCTCCTCTCATGCAAACAGTCCTGGCCTTCTCAGAGCTCCTCCTTGCAAGGTTCTGAAGATTAAACAAGGGCAGGGGCATGCACACACACAGGTGGCCCACCTCAGCCCAGCCCAGCCCATCCCACATTTCCCCCATAACACAGCCTAAAGCATTCCCAAAATTGCAGGAAGGACCAGGGCTAGGTACAACATCCTCAAAGAGATCTAGTCACACATGCCATATGTGCTCACACTTAGCAGGTCTGCACTCAGTACTGCTGCAAGAGGGCCAGGATGTGTGTGCTCTCCAGTTCCTTGAAAGTAGAAACCACAGCTTCTCCCTCCTGCCCCAGCACCCAGCAGAAAGCTGAAGACCAGGGCTTGGCAACCACAGCCTGGGCCTCCAGAAACCCAGGAAGAGTTTGGGGAAAGTTTATAAAACAAAGGATGGCAGGGATGGGGCAGGATGGAGCTGGCGGTGGGAGTGTTCCTCTGGAGATAAACAGACCCAGACTGGGAAGCTCATTACTGGGACACTCCCATCAAAGGCGATGACTGCAGCTGGAAGGCCCACTGTTGAGTGACAGCTGAGTGACTGTTGACAGACTCCCACGATTCTCCCCAGCCCCCAAAGGCAGGGTAACTAGGTGCTTACCATCTGACTAATTTGTAGACAGAGAAAACAGATTAAACCCAGGAGGTGACAAAGTGAGGGCAGGATGATCAGGAATTCAAGAACAATCACAAATGCATAGCTAACTTAAAGCTAGCCTGAAGTATATGAAAATCCTGCTTCAAATATCAAATCCATCTATCCAGCCTTTGACAAGCACAAACACATGCTCTCATTTGTATGGAAGCCTTAAAAAATGCCTCTCTAAAAAGAGAACTACATTCTGGTGGCATGTGCCTATAACCCCAGCACTTAAGAAACTGAGGCAGGAGGGTCTGCAAGCTCAAGGCCAGACGGGATGACATAGTGAAACCTTGTCTTGGAACTGAAGAGAGGGCTCATGGGTTCAGAACTCACACTACTCTTGCAGAGGACTCAAGTTTGGTTCCCAGCACTCCTGTTGGGCAGCTCACAACTGCCTGTAACTCTAGCTACAGAAGGAGTGCCTCTGCAGGCACTGCACACTCATGCATAGACCCACACTCCATATACACAAACTAAAACAAACAAACAAACCAAAAAACCAGTAGGATAGTGGTCTAGGATGTATGGCATATGTGTCACTAGGATTTACAGCTTATTACCGAAGACTCCAAATGGGAACAAATGGTAAGGATACGGAAGCATTGTTACCCTTCTTTGACTATCACACATCATACACACTAAAACATACTGTATGCGCATACATATACAATTTTTAAAAAATGTGAATCTGGCCAGGCGTTGGTGGCGCATGACTTTAATCCCAGCACTCAGGAGGCAGAGGCAGGCGGATCTCTGTGAGTTCGAGACCAGCCTGGTCTACAAGAGCTAGTTCCAGGACAGCCTCCCCAAAGCCACAGAGAAACTCTGCCTCGCGCCGCCCCCCCTCCCCCCGCCAAAAAATGTGAGTCTGTCCTTACCCAGTACTCTTAGATGTAGTTTGAAGGGGCAGGGTGGGGTGGGGATAGGGATTGTCTTGGGGTTTATATTACTGTGATAAAACACCACAATCAAAAGCAATTTGGGGAGGAAAGGTTATTTGGCTTATATCTCTACATCACTGCCCATCTTTGAAGGAAGTCAGGGCAGGAACCTGGAGGCAGGAGCTGATGCAGAGGTCATGGAGGAGTGCTGCTTACTAGCTTGTTCAGCCTGCTTTCTTATAGCACACAGAACTACCAGCCTAGGGGGTGGCACCACCCACAGTGAACTGGGCCTTCGATTATCAACCATCAATCAAGACAATGCACCAAAGGCTTGCTTGCCCCCTGGGTCAGTTCGGTGGGGGCAGTTTTTCAGTTGAGGTTCCCCCTTCCCAAGTGATTCTAGCTTACATCAAGTTAACATAAAACTACCCAGCACAGAAATAAACTCTTTTATTGCATTTTAAAATTTTTTATTGTGTATGGGTGTGTTCAAGTCATGACACACAGGTAGAGGTCAGAGGACAACCTTTATCCAATGGGCCATCTCAATATCCATAAACATTGATCACTTTTTTCAAAGCTTGTGAGAGACCAAGGCCAGTGAGTGCAGCTTTGCCTGGCTGAAGTCACATGGCTTTGATCTTGCAAGAGGCCTGGCCTCCTTATCAGACTTTCATGAGGTGTGTGCCAGTGGGCACATGCACATGTCAAAACATGAAGCAAGTACTAACCTTCATGCTGGACATCTTTTTTTTTTTTTTTTTTTTTTGGTTTTTCGAGACAGGGTTTCTCTGTGTAGCTTTGGAACCTATCCTGGCACTCGCTCTGGAGACCAGGCTGGCCTCGAACTCACAGAGATCCTCCTGCCTCTGCCTCCCAAGTGCTGGGATTAAAGGCGTGCGCCACCAACGCCCAGCTCCATGCTGGACATCTTGAGAATGGGCCTAGTCACACAACTCTGGGGACAGAGAGATGTCCCATGTTGGGCCCTTATGGTCTAATTTAAAGGCACTTCAATCCTTCAATAAATGGGTGGATAAATATGGAGTGGTAAAATCTGGCCAGGGTCACATAGCACAAACTAGTTAAGATTGGGACTCCCGTTATGACCAGCTGTTGCTTCACAACAACTCAAAGGTTTCCTTTCCCCATCCCCAAGTATAGGTTTGACTCAGAGTGGAGTGGAGGAGCCTTGAGGTGTATAGTCCTCCAGAAGAAGTTGATAAGATCCTGGTGGCCTAGCCTACAGGGCCAACCTCCAAGATACATGATGGAAGCAAGCTAGTGCTGCCATCAACTACCCTGCATTGGTTCTCCTAGACTCGGGACAAGTATCCCCCTTGCAGGAAGGAGCTAGTTAAACAGCTGCAGTCAGATTACAGTAGGGCATGAGGGAGTGGGTGACAACAGCCAGGGAAATACACAGTCCTTCCTAAATATTTCAGCAGGAAGCCTAAATATTTAGATGGATGAGAGGAACAAGAATGCATATTGCAAAGCCAACCAAAGAGCCCTGGCCACCAAGAGAGCCCCAAGAGTGTTGGTACTGTCTAGCTTCTAGGGAGGGCTCAATGTTGCCTCCAACCCTACATGGCCACCTATGAAAGATGGTCCTGAGGCCAGCTGGTCCCAGGATTCTCCAGGAGGAAAGACTTAACCAATGTTTGAACCTGGAAGGGAGAAGTCATATTTTTTAAGTGTTGATTAATACCCACCGTGCAGTAAATCTCAAGTTAATTTGAAAGGAATGGAAAATGGAGGGTGGCACAAAATGGAAGGCTTTGATGGGTTTCATCCTCCTCCTTGCCACTAACCTCTAGATTAAGAATTTAATGCATGGTGAGGCATGTGGGGAAGGGGTCAGGGACAAGATGCCCAGAGAAAGGGGGCAGGGTGAACAGCTGATACTTAGAGGCCGCCTGTTGTACAGTATAAGCACCCTGACACAATGACTGAGCGTGAAGACAATAGTGTACTACTGTCCATCTCATGGAGGAGACAACTTGCTCACAACCACACCCATCAACTGTCTGGATGCTTAGCCCCAGGCACCAAAAGATTCTGAAGACCCCAGGCATAGGTGGCACTTTCGAATTTCTCAGCCTTCCTCCTTGCTTCTTCCGCTATCGACACAACAGAATGTATAGCAAAATGGTTCCAAGCCTAAGGGCTGGGTGTCAATCTTCCTCGTCCTCCTAATTGCCAGGCCTCAGACATACTACAACCTCTGTAGTATGTTAGTAGTATGTAGTAAGTCTTGGTTACTCTTTTTGTTGTTGTCATCAAATACCTGACAACATCTTAAGGAAGAAAGTTCTATTCTGGCTCTCAAGGTCAAGAACATATACTTCATCATGGCAGGGAAGGCGTGGGCATTCTGGTCTTCCACAATCTACCAATGTGGCCCATCAATGCTTCTTCAGCAAGCATTTTGGGACTTCTCTGTACACTCCTCATACACACCATTTCTAAAGTCCTTCAGATCATGTGGTCAGGTTTATCACAGAAACTACCCCAATTCCTGGACCGATTTACCTTTCTCACCGCTGTGACCAACAAAACAACTTTAAAAAAGGAGGGTCAGGCCAGGGGAGATGGCTAGGAGCACCTGTTGCTTTTGCAGAAGGCCCTGCTTCAGTTCCAAGCACCGACATGGCGGCTCACAGTCATCCATAACTACAGTGCTAGAGGATCTGAAAGCCCTTTTGACTTCTGTGGGCAGGGCACCAGGCAGTCATGTGGTGCACATACCATACACACAGACAAAACATGCATACATATAAAAAACAATGTGCCCATATAAAAACAGAAATAACTGTTAAAGGGCTCCATTTTAGCTCAGTTTGAGGGTAACAGAAGGGAAGATACGACAGCACAGGCATGAGACAGCTGTTTTGTCCTTTCTCAGGAATCAGAGATGAATGCTGGGGTCCAGCTCACTTTTTCATCAGTCTGGGCCCCAGGGTGATGATGCCGACTTTAGGCCTTTCTGGAAACACACTCTCAGACATACCCAGGGGTAAATTTCCATGGTGGTTCTAAAACCAGCCAAGGTAACAATGGAGGCCATCGCAGTGATCTACTCTGCTGAAGAAAGCCACAGGCCAAAGACACAACGAGACTCTGCAAGCCAGTGGTTCTCCAGCTCATAGCCAAGGAAATTCTTAGTAACAGTCTCCTCCTTTGCCACACCCGTACTGCAGTCACTGGCTCCACCATGCATGGGCAAGACCAAGGCTTAGTTGACAGGAGAGAGAACCACAGCCCTTTACTTTGCTGTGTCCATTCAGGCAAAGAAAACAGCAGTAACTCCTGGCTAGGCTAGTCCTAGAGACACAGAATGTGCCAGTCCCATTCCTGGCACAGACAGTAGAAGCTCACAGAACACTCAAAGGCCTGCTAGCCACGCTCACTCACCACTCTTTCTTCCTTGAATCGGAGAATAAAACCCATGTGTTCATGGTACAATATCAGATACTCCAGGTCACTCACCAACACCAACCTCCTAGCGGTTCCTTGTTCTTTTCCTGCAGTCCAGGATTTCCCTGAGGGCAGAGGCTGGGTTTCGCTTGGAGATGGATTCTCCCAGAAGAGGTTCTTTGTAAAAGAACTTCTAGACATGGCTTTGTAAAAGGGCTTCGGACATGGGAACTGAAACCTCCAAGGCCCCCCGCAACCCCGTCCTCCCCTCCCACCCCCACCATCTGCTGCCCATCACTCAGCACTTGCGCCTGCATTTCCCTCACTTTACCACCCCTGCCCAACGTCCTCTCCCCAGCAAGACTGAGCTCAAGGGCTCAAAGACACTCCAGTTTTTGAGGTCCCCTGCACAGAAATGCTGACCAGCAAGAGAAGGCCCCCTTCACTGTTCCATTAGGGTTTTTGATGGCTTGGACTTAAGCCCCATAAAACCCTACAGGCTAAGAAGCAATGCAGAGCTCAGCATCCCATCCTCTTCCATGGAAGAGAACAAAAACAACTGAGGACAGTCAAACTGGAGCAGAGTGTCTGGGTAGACTATCCCAGTCCTGGGCCTCCACAGAGACAGAGCCCACAGCAGGGAAAGCGGCACTGGGGCCGGATTCTGGGGTGAAGAAGGTGGCTGAAGTGTGGCTTTCTGGGAAAAGCCACACTCCATTTCACCATAAGTGGAAAGGAAGGAGGAGGCGCCCTTATCAGAACACTTGTGAGGTGCATGGCTCAAGCTACGGAAATTTAATTTTGGTCAGAATATTCCACTGTTTGCAAGTTGTAAATGGCTGTGAGGGAGAGAACTTTCTGTAACGTTATCCACTCCCCTCCTTGAAAACAGCAAACATTTGATAGAGTTCAAATTCCTTGGCTAAACTCACAAGGCTCTGTCATCTGACCCTCACCTCCCTGGCCTGTGGCTGCAGCCCAAGCACCATCATGCAAAATTACACCTCTCTGGGGGCTATGGAAGGGGA
This sequence comes from Cricetulus griseus, assembly GCF_003668045.3. NCBI lineage: Eukaryota > Metazoa > Chordata > Mammalia > Rodentia > Cricetidae > Cricetulus > Cricetulus griseus. The sequence continues at coordinate 200,806,194 of NW_023276807.1, read as the reverse complement.
GATCCACTACCCCCTCTCCCACCACCTTTCATCTGGTTCTATAAAATATTCGGTTGAGGGGCTGGAGAGAGAGCTCAACAGTTGAAAACACTGACTGCTCTCCCCAAAGACCAGGATTCAATTCCCAGCAGCCACACAGCATCTCACAACAATCTGTAACTCAGTTCCAAGGGAACCAAGGCCCCCTTCTGGCTTCCTCGTTCACCACACACACACACACAAACACACACACACACACACACACACACACACACACACACACACACACACAAATAACAATAAAATGAAATATTCAGTTGACAGTTGGGATGTGGCTCGGTGACAGTGCATTTGCTTAGCATACACCAGGGCTATTTTTAACTGTTTAAAGAATTTTCATACTGTTTTCTAATGGCTGTACCATGTTACACACCAAAAGACAAACACCACATACATAATTCAATCTACCCAACATCTTTGAGGGCAGCAAATTCATAGAAACTGAAAGCATAATGGTGGTTACCAGTGGCTGGGTGGAAAACGTGAAGAGATACATTGTAAGTAGCAAGTTTCAGTTCTACAAAAAGAAAGGGCTATTAACACAGATCTGAATCGCAACAGTATGAAGCTAGTTGTTATTATCATTGAACAATACATAAAAACTGGTGAACACAGTACATCTGACCTTTGGGTGTTTTTTTTTTTATATTCATTTTTAGTATTTTTAATTGGGGAGGGGGGGTGCGTGCACATGAGTGCAGGTACCCTTGGAGGCTAGAAGAAAGCATCAGATTCTCTGCAAATGGAGTTACAGGTGGTTGTAATCCCTATGCCCGTGCTGGGAACTGAGCATGGGTCCTCTAAAAGAACAGTACTTGCTCTTAACTGCTGAGCTATCTTCTCCAGACCCTATATTTGTTTTTTATAATTAAAAAATAAATCCAGGGCTGAGAAAGCTGCTCAGTGGCATGTCATGTCTGCCTAGTATGCATGAGGCCCTCCCTATGTGCTAGCTAGCCCCAGCATTAAATGCTCCAGGAAGTCTTGGGCCAATGAGATGGCTGAGTGGGTAAAGACTCTTGCTGCCAAGCCTGACAACCTGAATTTGCCCCCTGGGACCCACATGGTAGACAAATGGGATCAACTTGTCCTCTGACCTTAGCCACATGGCCACAGCACGCATACACACACTCACACAAACAATAATGCACAAGTCTTTTTGATTCTTTACAATACCCTTTAGAAGTTCACTGTGTCTGTGCATAGAACACTCCATGGCAGAACATCTGGGAGTTAGAGTACCGAAGAGGCTGGCTAACCTCTCTCTGAAAATCTGAATTTAAAACTTTTTGAGTACTAAAAGTGACGTCACCAGTGGGAAATTCTATACCCAACCTCATAGGTTGAATCAAAACACAGGTGCACTACAGTCCATAAAATCACTCTCAGGCTGTGTGTACAGGTTGCACATGAAACAAAAGGGTTTTGTGTTTTGACTTGGGCCCTGTCCTCAAGCTGGTCATTTTGCTGCAGACACTCCAAATCTGTGAAAACCAAATCACTTCTGATCCCAAGCACCCCGAATGGGGCACTGACATCTGTGATAGAGGCCAGTTCTGAGCAAGAAAGTACCATGGGCTACTCTAATGTGCACAGGCTCTGATGTGGTGTCAGAGGCCACTGGAATCCTCAGGCACACTGCTCATGGTGATGCAGAGGAAGATCTCTGATGGGAGAGTGTTAGAGACACAGTCTAGTCTACCTACCTCCTCCACCTCATTCTAGGTACCAGGGAGGAGGCAGGGCAGGAGCAGGGTGAGATGGACAGACAAGTCAGAGGACTGGAGTCAGAACAATGAAAAGATAGCTCTATTTCCACACTTCCTGGTGGTTACTTACCTCACTTCTTTCAGGGTTCTTTCTCAGAAGCCTGGCTCCTCTGTTTTCCAAATGCCTTTGCATTTCCCTTCCCTCCCAAAACAAAACCTTACACAGAGTTCAGAGGCTGTGCCCAATTTGACAGCAAACAGCCAAGTTCACTATGAAAGCCTTTGGCCCCACGTCAGGGCTAGCCAAGCACAGCATCCAAAACCAGGAGATTGTGTTTCTTTTAAACACCAGCCTATAAATAGGGCAAAGACCCAGGAAAATACTTAGAAGTGACAATCATCACCTCCTCCAGGCCCCCTCCTGGGAGCCTCCACCACCCCACTTTCAATCTTTCCATGCCTGCAAATTTCTACCCTGGGATGGTTCCCCATGACTGTGCCATCTAATCATCCTAAAGGCTCCACTAAAACGCTCAACACAGCTTAATAAAAATTTATTTTAACTGCTAAAACTCTCACTAGTACAGTTAACAAAGGCAGACTTATGGATTTGGGGTAGTGGTTTTTTGTTTGTTTGCTTGCTTTTTTCCAATCTTCAACTTGTGTAACTTGAGAAAATAAGCCATTAGAGTTACCTTGCCAGGCATGAGTTCCAGGACAACCAGGGCTACAAAGAGAAACTTGTCTCAAAGGAAGGAAGGAAGGAAGGAAGGAAGGAAGGAAGGAAGGAAGGAAGAGTTGTCTTTCTTCTTCCTCTCAAAAACTCAATTTAAACTGGGTGTGGTTGCATACTCCTTTAATCCCAGCATTCAGGCACTTGAGAGGCAGAGGCAGTTGAATCTCTATGAGTTCAGGGCCAGCCTGGTCTACAGAGTGAGGTCCAGGGCTATACAGAGAAACCCACTTTCCATTCTGCAGCCCTCGACTGAGAATTCAAACATGGAAGCCTCCAAAACAAGACTCAAATGACTTACTGTGTTTCTCTAGCAAAGGTGGGTGAGGAGAGCTATGAGCCTCAGCGTCCACTGTGACTTGAAATATGAAGTAGGTATTCATATTAACCCTCTGTTCCCCTAAACTAAGCTCAGAGAACTTTTTCTCCAAGCCTTCCAATGCCTCATTTTAAACATTTTCCAAAAGTCATGACGACAAAGTCCAGAGTTTTGTTTTTTATAATTTGGGGGAGGACAGGTATTAGTAATGGTGTCACAATTCCAAGACGCCATTACTCCTGAATTATTCCTGTTGAATGTGTGAAGGATTTAAGAGTTTTAGAAATGAAAGGAGGTATACATGGAAACCCCTAGAATATAATAAGCTTGAAGGGGCTGGGGGTGTAGTTCAGGGTGGGGAGCATTTGCCTAGCATGTGGGAGGCCTTTTGGTCCATTGCAAATGCCATAACAAACAAAAACCAAAAGCAAATTTTGGAGTTCGGGTGGGAAAGCGGTCATCCGGATCCAGGTCTTTTCACAGTGGGTCAGTTATGTCAGCTGTCCAGGGAAACCCGGGGCTCAGTCTGGGGTACCAGAGAAGAAAAAGGCCAACTGCCATCCTATCCCAGTCCCAAGAGACATGGGATTCCCACCAAGAAGCCTGGTGACCCTTCCTTGCTAGGAGAGGAGGACACCCCCCAAAGTTAGCCCCCCCCTCCACTCTCTGCTCTGGCCTAAGTTCACCTCCTGAGACCCCTCCCTGACCAGACTGGGTTCCATGTTAAGATGCCTTTGAGAGCTCCTCTGTAGGGATGCTAACAGTTTGTTTAATAGGTTGTCAGCCTGTCACACTTCAACTCAGTCCTCTACTTTGGGGGAGGGAGAAGGAAGAGGGGCTTCCAAAATACATCCGTGCAAAGGAGTGAAGGGTAAACCAAAGCATAATTTCAGTGACGCAGACAGTGCCGGGTCAGCCAGGCAGCCACACCGGAGAAGCCTGCGTGCCAATGCCTGTTCCAGAGGAAACAAAAAATAGAATTTCCCAGCTGTCCAAAGTCAAGCTGAACCAATTAACTCAGCTCACTTAGACAAAGCAACACTCCCTCGGTGGGCTGGCAAAGGTAGATAGATACTCCTTGGAGACAGGCTGAAGTTCTTGTCCTTGTGGCCACTTTAACTTCCCTGGGTGTCAGTTGTCTTAATGCACCCGAAGCAACCAGGTAAAGTACTTGGCAGAATGCCTTCCTCGGGGAGTGCTCCATAAAACTCAATGAATGTTAGCAGTGGCAAGAGCCTGCCTGCTTTTATTCACACCTTCTTTTCTGGAGTTTCACCAAATTGCTCATTTTGCAGATGAGGAAATTGAGGCTCAGGTAAGTTAACTGGTTGGATGAGGAAATGGCTCTGCCAGGAGGCAATACCAACTTATGTCTTCCCATAGAATAAGGATAATTTTAACCACAGTGCCCAATACAGTAGGATGCACTACCAATGCTAATTTCCCTTGCTGAGTAAAAACAGAAAGAAGGTAAAAGGAATACACTTAACAACAGCTAGGAAAGCCAGCCACCAAAAATCTGGTGATGCCAAACATGAAGGCACATGCTTATAATCTCAGCCTCCAGTGGGATCAGGCAGAATGATTTTGCATTCAAGGGCAACCTGGACTACATACCAGGACCCAATCCTAAAAACTAGCTGGGCCGTGATGGCCCATGCCTTTAGTCCCAGCACTCATAGGCAAGTAAGGCAGAGGCAGGAGGATCTTGTGAGTTCAAGGCCTGCCTGGTCTATAGAGTGAGTTCAACAACAGCCAGGGCTACACAGAGAAACCCTATCTCTAAAAACAAAAACCAAAAAAATAAAAATAAAATCAGATGAGCATACTGGCACATATCTTTAATCCAAGCACTTGGGAGGCAGAGGCAGATGGATCTGAGTTCGAGGCCAACCTGGTCTACATAATGAAGAAGACAGACAGAGCTACACAGTAAGACCCTGTCTCAATCAATCAATGAACCAATAAATAAGATTTATTTAAAAACAACAACTAAAATTAGAGCCCAAGATGTATCACAGTGCGGATGCTTGCCTGGGGCACAAAAATGCCCTGGGCTCTACCCCCAGCACCTGCATTCACAGCAAGAGGTATAACACAAGTTGAAGGCAGCACTGGTCAAGGTCACCCTCAGCTAGAGTTGAGTTCTAGGCCAGTCTGAGAACCTGCCTTAAAAAAAAAATAAAATAAAATAAAAAAACCTACAAGTTAGGTGCAGTTAATGAGAGAGTTCAGAAAGTAGAAAGGCCAGGAGGGCAGTCACGGGGTCTCAGGTTGGTGTGTTGGCACAGCTCACCCACAGTATGAGCAGGCGAGGGAAGACCTAACAATGTCTTCCTAGACTTCGCCTTTTTTTCTGTGCCTTTGACTATGCAGCCCACAGTTTGCAACAGTAAACCCCACCCCCACCCAAGCACAGCTACCTCCCGCTCCCACCCCAGGAATTTTCAACTAAGGGGCTGCTTTGTGATGACCTGGGCAACTCAGACCAGCTAAAAGCCAGTACCTCAGGTGGAAAATACCCAGGCTGCCATGGGCGGCCAGATGGGAACAAAGATTTTTGAGTTTTCAGTTTTTTTCCTTAAACCAATTTCCTGAGGCCTGAGGCAGCGCCCCAAGTCACAGATCAGAAAGCGGAGAGAGGCAGATTTTTGCAGATGAAGCCGAGGCTGGCAATGTTTTCTGCTTTCATCGGTCCCTTTCATTTCTTGGGTTTTCCCTTCAAAAGGAGGGAATTTGTCCAGTTGGAGTTGACAAGGCTTGGTGGGGGGGGGGGGGGGGGGGAGGTTAGGTGACAGGGCTGTCCTTGTTCATTTAAGCAAGCATCTAGAATTTCCTCCAAATCACACTGGTCTGATGTTGCTCAAATCCTTTTTTCTGACTCTTACCTGTCCACTTTGGGGGTGGAGGTACCACTGACAGACACAACCTCAAAATAAAGGGCGTTTTGTTTTTTCAAGCACCCTACGGAAACCGCCTGGCTTGTAAAGCTACTACCACCAGATGCACCCGGCTGCATAACCCCTGCCCACCCCCTTTCCCTTCTCCTTGTGTTTTGAAGTTTATTTTCCCACATTTAGCCTTGAATTCTTTCCTTCCTTCCCCTGCCACGGCTGAGGAGCAGCAGGGGGGGGACACTTTAAGGGCAGCTCAAGCACCATCATCCTCCCCTGGCCCCCACAAACAAAGCCCTGGGGCAAACCACAAGAGCTCTCCTCCCGAGATATTGTTTCCTCCAGGGAAACCATAAGCTGACCACCTTCTTCCTTCAGCACACAGAGACACAGCAGGCACCTTGCAGGGGGTACTGGGATCTTTCCAGAACCCCTTGGAATAGGAGCTAGACCAACCATGCATCTTTAGAAACTCACCCCCAGAAACTGCACAGGGGACAGGTGACTCTACTCAAATGCAACACCCCACCAGGTAGTGTAAACCTGTCTCCAAGGCTTCCTGAAGACAATTCTCTACATAGCCCATGATCCCTTAGGCACCTAAATTACAAGTCTTATCTCAGTGAATGTCCATCTGCAAACTGGAGACAAAACAGGTTACTACCACTAAGATGTGTTCAGGTTTTCTCAAAAGTTTTCAACGTTAAAGCAGTCCATGGTAGGGCAAGGATGAAGACGGGTTTGTTCCCATTTAGGAAAACAGGAAACTGACCCTGAAAAGAACTGAGGAGGTGATGTCGATTAAATGTACCTGATCAGATCTATAGTAGCTTGGCTAATCTAAACCTGCTCCAATCTAATCCTACCATTATTGATAGGAGGCCATCCGCACAGGGATGGATGGTTGGGGCTGAATCCTCAAAGAAACAGGTTCCGAGGAGTCTCTCACACCAAGTTGGCTTAAGGTTCCAGTTGAGATGGTCAGCCAAGTTTACCATGGTGAGGTCAAAGCCGTCCACTGGGTTTGTGCATTCTCAGACAAGAGACCCCACAAGCCAACATCCAGGAAACTTTCCTTCACACTCTCCTCCCTCCCTGAAAAGGGACTACCTGGTTTTAGGTGTTCGTTTGTGCAACCTGCTACTTTGGCAAAGCTTAACTCTGAGTCTTATCAGCTTGATAAGACTTCCCGGAAGCCAGGGAGCGTCCCCAGCATTCCAGCCTCAGGCCTTCCTCCGGCACTCAAAACACTTCCAAGCCCACTGCCCCACTCTTGACAGAAGCGACCCGCGGGTATGTATGTTTCTGCCAGCGATGGCTCTGGGGGCTCTCAAGGAAAACTATATTCAAGTTCTTAAGAAAGGTCGAGCGGGCGCGGCAACGGCCCAGGAGCAGGAGGTGGAGACGCGAGGGGTGGCACCCGGCTTCGCTCCCGTACTCCGGGAGCGTCTCCAAGGAAAGATAAACGCCTTTATCCGCCCCACAGTCTCCCTCCAAAGAGGGAGGCACCCGCACACCCACACTGAGCCACCGCGGGGCCCAGTTCACCTTAGAGTCAACCCCAAATTTTCTCGGAACCTACTAGGTTCTGACCAAGCCTGCGCGCGTGGGAGAAACCCTTGTCTTTGAACTAGAGACACAGATCATTCGACCTGACACCTGATGAGGAATTTCCTCCTCAACACCCTGGGACCTCTCGTTGGCTTGGAGGGGTGTCATCTCACTTTGTAGGAGGGAAGGGTCCCTAAAACAGGGCTGTAGCCCCAACAGTTTCAGGTGCGTGTGGGGGATTGAGGCGCTCGACGGCTCACCTGTAGGATCTTGTCCAGGCCCTCTTGGCTCAGGCACGGAAACTCCTTGAGTAGATGCAGTTTCTGTGTATAGTAGTTTTTCTTGGCCTCCTTCCAGTGCGGCTCCTCCAGCACTTCGAAGATCGCCGCCCCGATCGCCAGGTAGAAAATGATGGCCGAGGTGAGTAAGGGACCCCGGTCCACCATGGCTCTTCAGTGGCCACCTCCTGAGAAAACGTCCCCTAGTTCCAGCGGCTCTGGGTCCACCGGTACTGCAGCCCTGGACACAGCTGTTTGAATTTGGAGCTCCGCATGCGCAGTGCCCGGTACCCCCCGCGCGCTGCTCCCGGGACAGTTGCTTGGCCAAGTTGGCTCCGTGAACGGAGGAAACTGCGTGGATCACGCTCACGCAGGCCAGGATGAGCGCACACCAAATGGGGTCTGGGGCCACCCCCAGTCTCTCGATCCTGAAGGGTAGGGTGAAACTCAGGACCCACGCCGGGAGACACGTGTGCCGCCCTGTGCGCGCGACAGTACGCCGAGCGCGCCACCGCACCGCTCTTTAAGCAGCGCTCAGCCCGCCCGCGCCAGACCCTGAAATGGGTGTGGTCTAGAGCAGGACCCGCCCCTCCCCGCCCCTGACCCCGCCCACCGCGCGCCTGAAGTCTCTGCCTCAGGCACCTCCATGCTCCAGGCGCCTGTGTCCAGGACAAGGCTGAGTGGCTCGTCCAGACCAGGATTTGCGGTCTACAGGATTCCAGTTGTGTATTGGCAATTGATGTAATTAGCTAAAACGGCCGTGCACCTTATTGCTGAGGCCAGAAATATATTGATAAGCCGGGCGTTGGTGGCTCAGGCCTTTAATCCCAGCACTCGGAAGGCAGAGGCAGGCGGATCTCTGTGAGTTCAAGACCAGCCTGGTCTACAAGAACTAGTTCCAGGACAGTCTTCAAAGCCACAGAGAAACCCTGTCTCAAAAAACCAAAAAAAAAAAAAAAAAAAGAAAAGAAAAAGAAATATATTGCTAGTGTTACTCTCATGTCCAGATGTTTCTTCCCAGAGAGCTTAGGTTCCTCACCTATCCCTGGGACTCACACAATTACCTACCAACCTGGAGTAAGGGAATTCGATTGAATTAGGATTAATTCTAAACCCAACTCTGAGCATCTAAGAGAGGCAGCCGGCAGCCACACCCACGCTGCAAAGTCCTCTTCCTTACTCCCAAGCCTACTTAAAATTATAACACCACTTCCCCGACTCCCGGCCACAACAGGAATACCAACTGGAAACGCTAAAAATGTTTTCTGCTCAATGATGCGTCTATCCACAAACCTGTAGTAAACAGTAGGGCCAGGTGGTGCGCACCTTTAGTCCCTGACCAAAGAGGTGGGAGGCTCTCTTTGCATTCGAGGCCAACCTTGTCTACGTAGCGAGTTCCAAGTCAGCCAGAGCTACATAGTGAGACTCTGGCTCAAAAATAAACAAGGCCAGTCATGGTGGCTCTCACCTTTAATCCTAGCACTCAGGAGGCAGAATCAGGCAGATCTCTACGAGTTCTTGGCCAGCCTGGTCTACATAGAGTTCTAGGCCAGCCAGGGCTACACAGTGAAACCTTGTCTCAGGAATAAACACTTGATAATAAGTACAACGAAGGTATGAGTACATACGTCAAAAAAAAGTCTAGGTTATATCTCACTTTGCTTGCTTTTCTGAGCAAGCAAACCCTGGACAGACTGCATATTTTTGTATGATCATAATCAGGGTTTGTCGTTAGATCCACTTCCCAGTAAAGACATGGAAGCCCTTGAAGAATAGTTTGTGAAGTCTCCACTAGGGCAAGTCAGAGGTTGGAGGTACTAGAACCACAAACTGTCCCCCACCTCAGGCCTCTGTGGAGGCAGGTACAGCAGAGGCCAAACTCCCTAGCATCTCCTCAGGGTCTTTTCTTTTTGTGGTAGACAGGTGATTAATCTTCACAGGCAAGAGTTACAAGAAGGTTATCTTTTATCTCCAAACCTTGCTGGAGCTGAAGGACTAAAGCTGAATCTACACTGCTGATCAATCATTGATTTTTGTTTTGTTTTGTTAAAGACAAGGTCACACTAAGTAGCTCTGGCTGTCCAGGGACACACTATATAAATCAAGCTAGACTCAGACTCACAAAGATCCACCTGACCCTGCTTCCCAAGTGCTGGGACTAAAGATGTGGCCTCCATGCCTGGCCTTGAGTCATTGTTTTGTAGATCTTGTTTGTAGATTCTGAGCATGCCCTGAGGGAGAAGTCTAAGCAGGAAACAGAGAAAACCCAGGTTTCCGGAACAGGAGAGGTGACTTAGCAGTTAAGAGACTTACTGCTATTGCAGAGGTTCCAGACTCAGTTTCTAGCACATGAACTGCAGCTCACAACAAACAGCCTGTAACTCCAGTTCCTGGAGATACAATGTCCTCTTCTGACTTCTGTGCTCTCTCTCTCTCTCTCTCTCTCTCTCTCTCTCTCTCTCTCTCTCTCTCTCTGTCACACACACACACACACCAAATGAAATAAATAAAATACATAAATAAATAAATAAATAAATAAAAAGAAAACCCAGGCTTCATAATTTTGGATCCCAGAGACCGTTTCCTCGGGGCATTTCCAGCCAAGGCTAACCCTGGACCATGTCTTAGGGTGACCCTTCTTCAGAGGACACAGTTCTCAGCAGAACCAGTCTCGTTCCTACCCTAAGCAGGTTTCTCTTCTCTATCCCCTTCTAACACTTATCCCTCCAACATCTCTGATGTAGTCTGAACCCCAGTCTCACAGCCTCACTTTCCAAGCCTCAAGTGTATATGGAGACCAGATGTCTGTCCCAAGTGTGCCCAGACCTCCCCATGGCTAGGGTTCACCCTTTTTGTGATAAAGTCAGGGGCTGCGTGGGGTGTGAACGCTTCAACCAGCTTGTGGTAAGCACAGGTGGAGAAGTCACCTGACCCTCAAAAAATTCTCTACCATTTTTATCTGCCCAGGCAGTTGTACTCTCTTCCTGAGAAGGAAAAAGGGGCCTCTCTCTTCTTATTTCCGCTTCACTGCCTCACAAAAACACTGTAGCATATACCGAGTCACTCTTTATTCAACGTCTCTCTCTCTCTCTCTCTCTCTCTCTCTCTCTCTCTCTCTCTCTCTCTCTCTCTCCCTCCCTCCCTCTCTTCCTTCCTCCCTCTCCCTCTCAGAGGGCCAATACAGGCATGGAGGTCAGTGGTCAGCCTCAAGTGTCACTCCTTAGGTACTCTCTAGCTTTCTATATTATTTTTTTTATTTATATGTCAGTGTGGGCTTTTGTGAATTTATGTGCACCATGTGCATGCAGGAGCCCACGGAGGCCACAAAGGGCACTGGATCCCCTGGAACAAGCAATTGTTAGCCTCCTTGTAGGTGCTGGGAATGACCTCAGGCCTTCGGCCAGAGCAGCGCCCGCACTCTCTACCTCTGAGCCATCTCTCCAGCCCCCAGTTTCATATTTGGAGGCAGTCTTTCCCTGACCTGAGACTGGCCGGTTAGGCTAGACTGGTTGGCCTACGAGCCTCCCCTCCCTCCCCAGAGCACCCCTCTTGACTTCCTAGCACTGGGGTTCCAGCACACCATCACCCTCTGCTTCTCCTTTAGACATGGGTCCTGGGTGTTGAAGTCGGAGCCTCATGCTTGCGCAGAAAACACCTCTCCAACTGAGAACTATTTCTCCAGCTCCGTTATTCAAAATGTTTTCATTTTTAGTTTCTCTTTGCTTCCTCTCTGTGCCTCCAACTCCTGTTGTTTTTTTCTTTCTGTCTTTCCCTGTGTCCAGGATGCTGTCTGTCCATCCTCCTCTGTGGCTCCAGCCCTCACCTTTCTGTATCTCCCACACTCCTTTTCTTAGCTCTCTCTTCTCCTGCCTCTCACTCTATTGCCTGTCTCCTTCCCACTTGAATGTATTCTTTCTCTCTCCCCTCTCTCTGGTCTCATATTTGGATCATGCTTTCCCCAGGAGACCAGGAGAAGACACAGCTGCATGGACACTGCTAGCATGAGCTATGTCTATTCTCTAAACAGTGAGACACCCAGTAGGGGCTTTTGTCAATATCAACATGTCTAAATAAAATGAGCCTGGAGGATGGAAAAGAGAAAAGTTTGTACTAGGAGGTGGAATGATAGGATACATTTTAAATTTTTATTAGTTTCATTACATTTTATTTACTTACATATGTATGTCTGTATACATGCATGCATGTGCACACACACAAACTTGTTACAGAGGTCAACACCCCCAGGAAAAGACCTCCAGATTCAATTAGATGATAATTTAGCCAAATTTATGAAAACTGCCAGCAGGGGTACACAGACTCTAAGCCAGAGAGGGAGTCAGGGAAGGGTTTTTAAAGGCAAAAACCACAAGGAGACCTTGAGTGTCTGCATAAGCGGGTTACAAAAGCCAAAATCAGTAGTTAGTCATATCATAACAAGCAGATGGTCACAGATCTACATTTCTGGGTGGTTGTCAAAGAATCAGAGTTGTAAGGAACTTATCTTTTAGGAATGTGACTCAGAGTTAAACAGCTATTAGGTACCAAGATGGATGACTAACACAAAATGGAGTTTCTTTAGCCATCATGAGCTTATGAAGAGTTCAGAAGATAGCTTGTGGGAATTGGTTCTCTCTTCCACCATGTGGATCCCAGAAACTAAACTCAGATTCTCAGACTTTGCAGCAAAGCACCTTTATCCACTGAGCCATCATGCTGGCCCATTGTACTAATCATTAGGAGCACTATCTCCTAAAAGACAGGTGGGGTTTGAGAATGGAGTTGGGATGACAGCAATTCTGACCACAGGATGTGCCTGAGTCCCTCTTGGAGAAATTGGCAGAGTGAACAGTTGTGCAGCCTAAGGTCATGGCAGGCTCTGGCCGCGGAAGTATACACACCCAGCTTTGTTTCTTCCTCGTTACAATTAGGCAACTCGATTATCCTCTTAATAAAACAAACACTTGATAATCCTTTTATTACTGTTTTTCAGATGCCCCTTCACTTACCACAGCCCACTGAGGTGAACCCACTATGGCCTGAAGACATCTAAGAGTATATTTACAGACCCTAGCCTGCAGAGTACCAGAATGCAAGACTGCAGTCTTGGGCAGTGGGATGCATCTGTGGTTTCCCATGAGGACTCAGTGTTGATAGAGAGCTGTGGCTAGCTGCAAGTCAGAACAGGGGAAAGGACTGTAGATCTCAATTGGAAATGTAGATTTTACTAAACACTTGCTGCTTCTATACTGTTGTCAAGTAAAAGAACCAGCAAGTCTGACCACCTATTTCTATTTAAGAATATAGCTGTTTAGTTATATTCTAATATATATATATATATATATATATATATATATATATTAGTTATATTCTATAACTAGTATAGAAATTATTTCAGAGGGAACTAATTTCCCTCTGAAGAGCAAATCTGATCAAAATAGTTATAGAAAAGGCCATGAAAAACATAAAGTAGAAAAAAAAAAAAGAAAAACATAAAGTGGTTCCATAACACTTTTACTTTTTTTAAGGTCACCAAAACCTTATTTCCTAAAATAACAAAAAGAACACAGAAAGACGACCCAGTGGATAAACGGAGTTGCTGCCAAGACTGACAACCTAAATTCAATCCCCAGGTCCCATACAGTGAGAAGAGCAGACCATGGCACACAGACCCACACTCCCCAACAAATAAAACATAAGAAACAACAACTGCTCCTTCAAAAAGAAAAAAATCCACACTGTGATGGTATAGTGTGTTTGTTTGCTTGCTTATTTGTTTGTTTTTTGTCAACTTGAAGCAAACTAGATTAATCTGGGAAGAGGAAGCTTAACAAAAAAAAAAAAAACGCCTCAATCAGATTGGTCTGTAAGTAAGTCTATGGGGCACTTTCATGATTACTGACTGATGTAGGAGGACCCAAATTACTAATGCATAATGTCACCCCTGGGCAAGTGGTCCAGGACTGTATAAGAAAGCAGGCTGAGGCCAGTAGTGATGTCATATACCTTTAATCCCAGTATTCAGGAGACAGAGGCAGGTGGATCTCTGTGAGTTCGAGGCCAGACTGGTCTACAGAGTGAGTTCCAGGACAGCCAGGGCTACAGAAAGAAACCCTCTCTCAGAAAAATAAAAACAAAAATAAAAAATAAAAAGAAAGCAGGCTGGGCAAGCCATGAGAAGCAAGCCAGTAAATAGTGTTTCTCCATGGTCTCTGCATCAGTTCCTGCCTCCCTCCAGGTTGCTGCTCTGGCTTCCCTTCATGAGGGACTATTCGCTTAAGATGAAATAAACCCTTTCCTCCCAGGGTGGTTTTGGTCAGTGTTTTAGCACAGAAAGAAAACTACAATAGATGCTCAGCTGAGGCAGGAGAATTGTAGCATTTAAGCTAGCCTGGGCTACATAGAGAGTTCAGGTCAGCTGGGCTAGAAAGAGACCATGTCTCAGACAAGGGAAACAACAGCCCCATTGCTCTCGATTCAGAAGACCAATAAGCAATAAGTTTATTCTGCTTTCATTGCTGTGTCAGGGCTATATTAATGTCATGTGAAATCACTTACATTGTGAAATTATCAGTAATAAACTTGCTCTGCTTCTCATGGATATTTAAAAACCTTTCGGGGAGGAGCTTCTCCTAAATATTCATGTCCCCAAACCCTCTCCCTTTGTTAACTAGAAAGGCTTTTTTGGCTGTGAGTTCAGTATCCATGAACATATGGCACACTTCTTGTTTTAGATTTACCAAAAGGAAACTCACAAATAGCAATAAAGTTGTGTTGTTGTTGTTGTTGTTTTAAATAAAAAAAAGAAGAAGAGGGAAGAAAGACAAGTTAGACAGGCCTGATGGAACATACTTGTAACCTGGTACATAAGAAGCAGAAGCAGGAGAATGACCACAAGCTGAGGTCACCCTTGTCTGTAGAAGGAGTTCCCAGATCACCTGAGCTACCAAGATCCTGCCTCAAAGACAAACAAAACAAAATAGCAACCACACATGGGATGTACTCCTATAATGTCACTACTGGGAATGTTGAGGCAGGAGGATGGCAAGTTTGAGGCCAGCTTGGCTCCACAGGGAAATCTTGTCTCCAACAGCAACCCCAACAAACAACAGGTGTAGCAACAAAATGCTATGCAAAAATAATGGAATATCACCCAGCTTTCCAAGAAAAGGAGATCCTGGCATTTGAACCTTGGTAACTCTATATCAAGTGAAATAAGCCGATCCAAAAGCAAATACTACACAATTCTACTGTTGATGAAGTTTTTGTTGTTTTTCAATGTTTTTGCTGTTGTTGTTTTGGTTTTTTTTTTTTTTTTTGGTTTTTGGTTTTTTGTTGTTGTTGTTGTTTGCTTTGTTTTGTTTGTAACCAAGCTAAATAGTAGTTTTCTAGGGCTTGGAAGAAGGAAGGCAGAAACTGTCACATGATGGATATGAGTGAGAATAAAGTTTCTTTACAATATGATAAAATTCTAAAGATCTAACGCCTGCCTCTGCCTCCCGAGTGCTGGGATTAAAGGCGTGCGCCACCAATGCCCGGCTAGATCTAAAACTCTTGTGCATCACAAAACACAACTGTCCTGGAGGTGGTGGTGTGTGAGTGTTTGTGTTGTATGCTTGTGTTCAAGTTCATGAATACACATGTGTGTTTATGTGGTGGCCAGAGGTCAACATGTGGTGTCTTTCCTTCTCTGCCTTGGTTTTTGAGACAAGGGTCTCTCATTGCACCTCACCATTTCAGCCAGACTAGTTGCATCAGCAGGCTCCTGTGGATCCTCCTGCACCCTCTTCCCACCCTGTGCCATGATAGCAGTCACATGCCAACATGCCCAGGGCTTTATTTAGATATGAACTCAGTTCTTGTTTGGACAGCAAGTTCTCTACCCACTAAGCATTCTCCCCAGCCCATGTTGTATATGCTTTAGAATCTGAAGACCTCCAGAACAACTTGGGGCTAGAGAGATGGCTCAGTAGTTAAGAGCACTGGTTGTTCTTCCAATGGACCTGGGTTTGAATCCTGGCACCTATATGGTGGCTCACAACCATCTGAAACTCCAGTTCTAAGGGACCCAACACCCTCTTCTGACCTCTGAGGCTACTACATGCACATGTTGAACGGACATATATACATGCAACCACAAAACATCCATACACATATTTAAAAAAAAAAAAACATGTTTGGACAACTAACACCAATACTCCTCAAAACTATTTCATAAAATAGGAAAGGAAGGAGGACTTCAAAAATCTTTTTATAAAACCAATATTACCCTGATACCAAAACTAGACAAAGATCCAACCAAAGAAAGAAATAAAGGAAGACAGGTAGGTAGATAGATGATAGATAGATAGATAGATAGATAGATAGATAGATAGATAGATAACTGGCCAATCTCACCAGTGAACATAGAAGCAAAAGTTCTGAATAAAGTGCTTGCAAACTGATTCAAGAACACGTTAAAAAGACTATCTATTATGATTAATCTGGCTTCATCAGAGAGCTACAGAGATAGTTTAATGTATGTAAGTCAGTAAATGTAATTCACCACATAAACAGACTCCAAGACAGGAACCACATTATCCTCTCATGAGATGCAGAAAAGGCCTTTGACAAAATCCAGCATCCCTTCATGATAAAGTCCTGAAGAATCTAGGGAGAGTCGGAGACATATGTGGACATAAAAAAAGGCAATATGCAACAAGCCCACAGCCAGCATCATGCTAAAAGGAGAAAACCTCAAAAAGATAAAATCAGCAACAAGACAAGGTTGTCCACTTTCTACATTCCTGTTTAATAACCACAACTTTTCAAGTCCAGGAATAATAGACATTACTAATTCGATGTAAGACATTGGAAGTTGCAAGAATCAGTCAGGCATTGAGGAGAACAATGTGGCTAAGGGGCAGTGATTAAATGAAGTAAGCATTGCTTTGGCAGGGTTTCAGCTGCTCTTAACGGCAAAGCTACGTGCCCTTTGCTCTGAGAGCCGGTCAAGCTATTACAGGCTAAAAGAGAGCCAAGCACCAACCCAGAATAATTAGTGTTTGAAGACTTCACTTAGGTTTCCACCATCATTTTAAAGCCCCACCACCACCACCACTCTTTTTCATGTATGTGTATTGTGGTGTGCACGTCTATATATAAGAACCTTCACACACGTGCGGGAACACGTGTGTGCATGTGGTTGTGGAGGTCAGAGACTGACATTAGTTGTCTTCCTCAATTGTTTATTGAAGCAAGGTCTCTTGATGAACGGAGAGCTTGCCAATTCAGCTAGCCCGGCTAGCCAGCTTAGCCCAAGAATCCCATCTCGGCCCACCAAGAACTGTGATTACAGGTTGACTACTTGCCCACTGGCTTTTATGGGGGCGTCTAAGGGTTTGAACCCTGATCCTCAACCTTACACAGCATCTCCACGTCCCTCAAAGTCTTTCCCTTAAAACAGATAATAGCAGAATTTCAACTACAATTTCCATTGACAGAAAAAGCACCTCAGTTATGAGACCAGCCCCTCCAATATGACAATTCAGAGGTACCTGAAGCTGTTTCTGTACCATCACAGGGCATGGCTGGAGCCCCCAACTCCAAAGCCTTTCTCCCCAGGGGCCACTGATTCCTGAATCCCACCATTTGAGAGTCATTTCTTTGCATTAAGCACTGCCTTCTCCCAATACCTCTTTTCCAACCCGGAAAAGGACATAACAGTGAGACGTGACAAATTTTATGTCTGTGCTTTGTTTGTTTGGATGAGTTTTTATGAATCTATGGCCACTTTTCTGAGCAGGGAAATGTACCTGTAAGCACAAACATGAGAATTCTACATAGTTTCTGAAGTCCACAAGACTCCTCTTCTTCCCCTCTGATCCCTTGCAAAACTGATTCTAATGGAAGATTCTATAGAGGCCTTTGGCAGGGACAGGGATGGGGAGATGGGAGTGGGTTGATGGGGGGGGTGGAATGTTCTGCCTCCAGTATGGAAGAAGAGAACAATGGAGAAAAGGGTAAATACTGGGGTAAATTTGAATAAACACAAATTCATCTGTTCCTATCATAAGGGTTCTTTAAATTAAGGTTTATTTTATTTTTTATTTGTATGTATATGTCTGTATATACATATCACACGAGTGTGGGTGCCCTTGGAGGCCTGAAGGAAGAGAGCACCAGATCCCTTGGAGCTAGAGTTAAGGGCAGTTGTGAGCTGCCTGAGTGCTGGAAACCAAACTCCAGCCCTCAAGAGGATTCTTAACCATTGAACCACCTCTCCAGCACCAATAAGTTACTTTTAAAATGTTCGCTTTAGCTAGATATTTACTAAATATGACACAGGATGAGACATAAAACATTTATTCATTACTAATAGCATCTCATTTAATGGAGACAATAACACTATGAGGGACTGTGAGCCTTTTTAACCAATTAGGAAGCTAGGGTTTAGAAAGAGAAAACGGCTTGCTCAAGGTATCTGTGCTGAGC